>NC_043963.1:3033684-3213684 GCF_902148855.1 Sphaeramia orbicularis
GGATATCAGACATTTTCACACAACAGAGGACACTCACCTGTGTGGACACACCTGTCCAAAGTGTCCTCCACATGTGGACTCAGTACCTGTGGATTTAACACTGGATTTACTCTACATTGTTTCCAAGATGTGGTGAGTACATTTTAATTCAGTTTCAGCCGTTTTGACATGTTTTCATAGTGTAATGTGCTGTTTTTTGGCTGTTTTGAGGAGAAATAATGTAAAATCCTCATGGTGTTGGAGTTCATAGTAGCTAACTATTAACTGTAGCAGTTGAATAGACCTGTTGGTGTGACAGCCGTTAGCTTAGCACTTAGTTTTCGCTGTTAGAAGGTTATATGTGTAATACTCATCCACACTGCGTTTTTTTCTGCATCATCTGGTTTCTCCTGTCAGTGAAAAACAATTATAAAAGGGTTAATTCACCTGGAGTTGGCCCTCAGTGACTTAATATAATGAGTAATAATGCTAATCGCTAATGCGCGGTGCTAGGCTACATCTGTTTGTACCCGTGTTCCTTTAACGGCTTAATAAGCCTAATGCTAATGCTATGAGCTAACGGTACATGCTAGGTTATGGCTGTTTTTTGACTCCACTTGTTGATATTGTGGGTGTAAAAACATGAATTTGGTGGTTGTTATTGTTAGTTTTAAGGAGAAGTGACAAAATTCGTCATGGTTTGTGGTAATGGTAATAAAATACTTGAACTTGATAAATGGATGTTATTTTATGGACATGTCGCTCCACTTTGCAGGGTTTTTCCAATGGCTTAATATGCTAATGCTAATAGTACATGCTAGGTTACATTTGTTTGGGTGTTTTTAGACTCCACTTGTTGATGTGTGTGTAATAAGTTGAATTTGTTAGTTTTATTGTTTGGTTTAAGGAGAAATATTAAAAACACTTGAACCTCAGGATGTAGATGTTATTTAGTGAACATGTCCTGCAGCTCTGCAATGTTTTGAAGCATTTATCAGTCATTATTTGTGATTTTCAAGCATATTTTAATAGTGTGTGATCCTGAAAGTAGCTGGGCTGAACTGCAGTTTCTAGTAAAGCTGCAGAAGTAATCAAATTGCAGTTATGCATGTGTGTGTTTTGGTGCCAGGATGATAAATGTTCAAAATGCAAAGTCTCTCTATATTTCTATAGTAGTTAAAGCAAAGAACAATACATGAATTAGACTAAGACAAGAGTGAAAATACAGAACAGATTTAAGGAGAGAACACATTGCCCAACTGCAATGCAAATGCTCTCACTACTACGACTTCTCTTTTGGTCATATTTAAATATTTAAAGCTTAATGTACAAACCTGATATTGACATGTAGACCTGTTCATAGTGTAGATTATTCCCACTGACCATGTGGCAGTGATGGCTTTTCTTGAAAGCTGTGAAAATGCCTAAATGTGTCAGAACTAGGGAACTGTTCCGCTAATTGATTTAAGAAAGCATTGGTTTTAATAATCAGAACTATTTTAGTCATCCTGCAGGAAATTGCTTTACATTCAGATAAAATCACTCTAATTACAAAACTAAAGGGTGCAGATGTTAAAGAAAAATTATCTTTGTCCTGTTTGTTGCCACTGGTTTTCCTCTATAATTACTCTCTTACTTTCTCACACATTGTTTAAATAACATAAAATATTATCCTAAGTTGCTTGTATATGTGCACAGTCCACTTTAAGTCTCTTTTAAAGATGCACTTATTTACACTGGCTTTAATACAAATGTGTGAGTTTTTTTTTTGTTTTATCTTCTGGTTTTGTTTTAGATGCTATTTATCCTTTTATTGTGTATCAGTTTATCAGTGAGCTAAGATCTTGTTTTTCCCTATATCTTTGTACAGCACTTTGGGCACTTTGTGTTGGTTTAAATGTGCTATAGAAATAAACTTGACCTATTTATTGATGTTACACTCCATATAATTCATATCGGACGTATTAATTAAATTTTAACGTTATCACATATGAAATGTTAAATTCCACATCGTCCATGAGTCAAACTGAACCACATTTTTCAAAATGTCAGATGAAGTTCAACTGCATGGAACCACAAACCCAGAGAATCATCCGTCATGTCCTGGTGTTTGTTCACTTTGCTTTAGCAGCGTCTTTGTTTGCAGAGACAACACACAGTTTGTACCAGACACAACAAAGTGTCCGTCAGGTGTGGTCCAACCGTCCACGCCTGCACGGGTCACTGCGTTCTCAGAGACGGCGCTGAATGAACCTCAGAGTTCAACTGTGTGTATGTGACTGAAGGAAATAAATGAGGCAGTCGGACGAGGTATGGACGACACATTTTAAAGAAACAAAGTGTCGACTCCAAACTGATGTGTTTCACCTGTTGGCTTCTTTTAACCCTTCAACGCATAAGTGGGTCAAAATGACCCGGCCAGGTTGATTTCTCTCAGTATCTTTGTAATGAAAAGCTGTTATTATTTCATATTTCGGGTACTCTCAAAAAACATGCTATTGACATCATGACATTAAAATTATTAATTTACTGTTTTATAGATTTTATGAAATTATAGTTTTTGTTTTACTATCCCGGACTTCTGTGAGTCAAAATGACCCACATTAATTTACAATAGAATTAAATATCTGAACCTTGATTCATTTACAGTAAACCAAAGGACTCACTCACTAAATAGATGTTGACATTGTTCTATTGCTGTTATAAATCATAATACAATATATACTTTGATTTCCAAATTTTAGAATTACTTAAATATTTTAAAAATTGTAAAAAATTTATAAAAATTAAAAATATTTCATACATGAAACCACTTGTTTTTGAGTCAAAATATAACACAAATGGTTATTTCTAACATGCCAAAATGACAAAAGAGTCATTAAAAACAGATTGATTTTTAACCCAGGTCATTTTGACCCATTTATGTTAAAGGAGGGTCCAGACACTCAGGCATGGAGTGGTTAACAGTCTTACTTAGCTTTCACACTTAAACGCTAAGTAAGTTTAAGGCTAAATATTATAGTGCTGGACTTCTTTTTTGCCCATCCTGTGTTTTTTCACACTGTTTATTACTTCGGTAAATATTAGTAAAACATTGGTATTGGTCAATATTTGCTGATATTAACCTGTAAGATGTGAGTTCAGTGATGATGTGATGATAATGTAGTGATGGGCTTATTCACACACACACACACACACACAATATATATATATATATATATATATATATATATATATTACATATACTACAACCGCAATTCCACAAAAAATTGGATAATGTGTAAAATGAAGAGAAAGCAGTGATTTGTTCATTGCCTCAACTCATATTTTATTCACAATGGAACACACAGAAATAACAAGAAAAGCACTCAGAGAGCGCAGACCTCCACAAAGACAGATCTGCTGTCCACCCCCCCACCCCCGATCACCACCAAAATTTAATCATTTCGTCCTTGTGCCAGTATCAACATTTCCTGAATTTCATGAAAATCTGTCCAGAACTTTGTGAGTTATCCTGCTAACACGCAAACAAACACGCAAACACACAAAGCAAAGCGATAACAATACCTCCTGGCAGAGATAATTAGTATCTGGTGGCAACAACACGTCTCAAAAATCTTGGGTTGAGGGCAACATAAGGCTGAAAAAGTCCGTGGTACTAAAAAGAAACAGGAGTTTTTTTTTTAGTTTTTTTTTAGTTTTTTTTTTTTTACAGCTAATCTTACTATCTTACAAAGGCAGAGTTTCCCAGAAATAAATATAGTGTGTATAATGGAGATTTCACACATAAAAGGGGAATAAAAAGTAAAAATGGAATTAAATAAACATTGGAATCTGCTGTTGGTTAAATTCTCCCATAGAGCATCACTAAAATACACTTTGTCTCATTTTTTAATTAATTTGTTTGAACATTGGTGGTGACAAAGTGAGCGACTTTGATTTAAAGCTCCAGAGAAAGCACAAGGTCAAAATGCTGGCTTTATAAATGTTAATTTTCAGATTAAACCTGGGCTAGTCTAACATGTATCTGTGTCTCCTGTGTATTAATGCAATGTAATCATTAATTTATACCTGCTCTACATGCAGCATATACCCAGCCACGGCCTTGCATTCTGATAAAGAAATGTACATCACATTACAGATGGAATCAAAACCAAAAATGGACTGAAAAGGACTTTTTCAAGGACTTGGATCTGCACAGCCGATGTGAGGTTAGAGGTGTAATGAACAACGGCTTCAGGAGGAGAGAGGGAAATGAAAACACGCGCCGATTATGAAGTAACACAAGCACCGTCTGTTATAGAAGAAGGTGAAGGGGTGAGAGGACAAAGGGTTAAACACAGATACGACCAAGCCTGTCTGACTGGACTGGACTGGACTGGACTGGATCATCCACTGTATCTGAAGGTCGTTGTTTAACTCACTGAGTTTATGCTTCGACGTATGAATTAATGGATCAGGTTCACATTAAACATTTAGTCGTCACATACATGAGTCGGTCTGCACGCATGAGGCTTTAAATAAACATCAGCACAGAGTTTCTAATATCACTATTCCCTGGACCCTCGGAAAAGCCTGATGTTACAGTGAAATAAGTCAAAATAAACTTAAAGGAAGTAACCTAATATTAACAGATTCTACAAAACAAAAAACTGCATTAACCAGCGACCGAAAGCATCTACTGATCTAAAAGTCTGTCAGAAATGATCATCCACTAATCCTATCAATAGTATCAATAAGTGGTGTCAAATACAGTTCTTCATTTTTTCATGGTCATCAGTATGACCATATTTGGACGTTCAGAGGCTCCATAGTTACCATGGAAACACCGTCATCTTCTATAACATTGATTCACCAGTAAAACCCATGGAGTTGAATCAGTGACAGTGGATGGACACACTGGGGTTATGTATAAATATATACAGTGTTTCCGCTGGTAAGGTTTTGCTGTGGTGCAGCGCCACGGCCAAATCCTTGCCACCACGACAAACATTTCATACCAAAAATCATCATAATCACATTAGACTTATTCTACATATGTGTAATATATAATAGTCCAGGACAAATGTCCTAACCCTCCAATGAAAGTTTGTGAAGCTTCAGGAGGTAGAGAAAAGATAAATGTGCGTAAAGTTTTATTTTCACTTCCGCTGGCGGCGCAGTCTGCACTTCCCATACCCCCATAGTTTTATAAGTAGGACGGAAACTGGCCGAGCCCTGCAGCCCCCAACCAACCGTCTGACCAAAACACCACCACCCCCCCCAACCCCCCCCCCCCCCCCCCCGATTACACACCACCACACCAACAGATCAATTCCACAGGAAACACTGATATATATATACCACACAACAACACACACACACACACACACACACACACACACACACACAACACACCACACACACACACACACACACACACACACACCTTTTCAGGTTACTAACATTTTATTGTTAAAGATAGTTTGGAAAGGTAAATATTTTCATAATGTAATAATATTTTGGAGTCCTCATTTATAGGTTATTATTTTACTTGAGATCATGTTGGTCTGAATGTGGAACCTGAACTGAACATCAGTGATTGTTAATATCTTCAGTTTTATTTTTCTTTGTAAATTCATCCTGTGGGTCAGATTGGACCCTGTAGACAGCCGGTTTTGGCCCACGGACTGTATGTTTGACACCCCTGATTTAGAAGTTTTCCACTTGTATTCTTGTTTTTTTTGTTTTTTCCTAATTTGAGAGGTCTTCACTCTGAAGTAGGAGGTTGGAATTATCTGAGTGTCATTGAACGCAGCATTAGTCATGTGAATATGAACTGGGGAGGAGGGGTTCTTTACTGTTAATGGAAGGAGCAGGCAGACATCTGCTTTAGCATGGGGGGGGTCACAGCACAGGTTAACTGTTAAAACACACAGAATGCTTCCATATGGAGGTGGGGGGGGTGGCTTATAGAACACATCTGTGTTACCATATGGGGAGGACAGAGGAAGAGTCAGAGCAGGACGGAGTTTCCACCTGTTCACGTACACATTAATACACACAGAACCGATACAGCACAAACATCTGCAGGTGGAGCTACATATTTACATTATTCCCTTTAATGCAAGGTGTCAAACATACGGCCCGTGGACCAAAACTGGCCCGACAGTGTCTGATCTGGCCCGTGGGATGAATGTATGAAATGTAAGTATTTTACTGAAGATATTAACAATCATTGAGGTTAAAATCATTTTAGTTCAGGTTCCACATTCAGACCAATATGATCTGAAGTGGATCAGAACCAGAAAAATAAGAACAGAAGAACCATAAATAATGACAAATACACATTTTTTTTCTATTTTAGAGCAAAAAAAACATTAACTGAGACGACGAAAAGGTTCACACTCGCTTTGGATCAATTTAATCGATTCGTGTTGCAGCACTAATTTTTTTTATTCTAATTTCTGTATTTATATAAATACCAAATTATTTTTTTCTCTTTTATATTTAATTCCCTCACTCATTTGTGTTTTTTTTTTCACTTTTCTTTTTCTGTGGACTTGCTTGTTGTATTTTGCTGCTGTTAACTGTGAAATTTCCCCACGGTGGGATAAATAAAGTCTTATCTTACCTTGTCTTACTTTACCTTAACCTTATTTTACCTTACCTTACTTTACTTTACCTCATTTTACTTTACTTTACCTCATTTACTTACCTTACCTTACCTTATTTTACCTTACCTTACGTGCATCTGAACTAATGCTTTGAGGCTGATTCACAGATGCTTTGTGTTAAAATGTAAACACATTTTTGTTAGATGATAAAAGTTCACTGGGACGAATCAGGACATAGTTGAGGTAATTCACAGAGACGGTGCAGCATCACAGACGTATGAACAAGAAGATATAGACCACTGTTTACATCTGGTATTGTCAGATACTGTAGTAATGTCGGAGTGTGATGATGCAGAAATGCAGTTAATAGTCAGATACAAAAACAAAAGCATCAGACACAAAGTAAACCTGCAGAAACCAGAGAAAACTGGAGGAAAACAGGTTGTGGTTTGTTTGTGAATACTGACTCTGCCTTAAAGTTTGTTGATGTTTTGTTCAGATCGACCAGACCTAGTTTCCTGTACAAAAGGTAAAACAGTGGGAAAATAACCCAAAGTACTTTTTTTTTTCACTGACCAACAATAAAATACAAGATATTTCACTGATACTCTGTAGGACAAACACCACAGAAGCAAAAGTTGGCAGTTTTATTGGAAAAAACTAAAGCACAGAGACTATGAAGTGATTTGAAAACACTTGGTTGAAGCTCTGAATTGACTGTGAAGCTGAAGATGTGACACATGATAAGGGAGTATTTTCTTTTTAGGGATGGGGAAACAAACAAATGTGGTTGGAAAGAAGAAATCCAACAGAGGAGAGCAGAGTGAGGGTCATGTTTGTGCAGAGTTTGAACAGGTCAGTTCTGAAAACACTGAAACATCCAGTCAACAGGAGAGAAAGAAAACAATGAAGAAGAGCTTCAGACGGAACAAAAGGAACAAAAACACTGATTCACAGTTTGGAGACGGTGAATTTATGCTCAGTCTGGCAGATATAGTCGTGGTAGCTTAGTATTTTCTGTAGGGCTGGGTATTATAGCTTTCCTTAATCGATTCGATTTCGATTCATGAAGTTCTGAATCGATTAATTGTGATTCGATTCAGTTCAGTATTAATTGATTGATTTAGATTCACTTAGTGATACCAAAGTACAATTTTGAGTTGTAACTTGATTATTTGACTACTGCAGCCATGCAACACAGAATCAATATTGATATTAGAAAGGAAATAAATCTGACATTTCATCAGTAACAGATGAATCTGCTCTGAAATAATGAACAGACACAAACATGTCCATGTTTCTCTTGTGGATCTGAACGGACTTCTTCGTCATCTTTATTCTGTTTTATATCTGGTGCTTCCAGCCTTAAGGCACATTACGATCATCCTGGGGCACTGACACCAGTTTGGCCCCCCTGAAACAGACTCATGTTGGGCCCTTGGTACAAGAAACTCACTGGAGGGGGAGGGTGGGCAGAGCTTTGTGATTTCTACTTTACTATTCCTCTAACTCCGCCCTCAGCCACAGGTGATCCAAGTTAATAGTTCTAGAATGACTGGCTTCTGCGACCCGCCTCCGCTGGCCAGTTCCTCCGCACTGCGAGTTTGAGTTTGAGGCCGGGAGGATCTCCCACAGAGGGGTTTTCCCCACCCTTCCTCCCACAGAGGGGTTTTCCCCACCCTTCCTCCCACAGAGGGGTTTTCCCCACCCTTCCTCCGCGTTCCTCCTGCGCCAGAACTGATACGAGCACGACCGTCTGCAAGGGGCTCGTGAGACGGAGCCTGCCGCGCCTCTGCGTCGGTGGTTTCCGGGTCATTTACTCGCAGTCTTGCTCTGAAAAATCGATGTCATCCACCATTAATCGATTACACAAATCAAAAAGAAAATCGATCCAAAATCAGTTAAATCGTTTTTTTTTTTTTTTACCCAGCCTTAGTTTTCTGCTCCACATCATGTTTAGGGTGGGGTCAAGGGTCACGGATGGACTGCCCACTACTGTTTGATTCAGAACTTTTGAACCAGACCAGTTTCAGACAAATATTCCACATAGTTGTAAAAGTCTAAATGTCATCTTAAACAGACTCTAAGGGCAACAGTTCGTGTCAAATATTTTTAAATGAAAAATATTAAAAACTACTGCATCATGGATGGACAAAAAATGAATGTCTATTTTTTTTCCCCAGAATTCCAAAGTTCTCCAAAGTGAAGTTCCTCTGACATTTTCATCCTTAAATGTATTCAGTGTAAACCTTAAACCCTCTATTTTACAACCCAATAATTGGTTATAGGAAAAAAATATTAGATCAAACCTAAATAGAGGTTAGACCAGGGGTCACCAACCCTGGTCCTACAGAGCCACTATCCTGCATGTTTTAGATGTACCACTCTTCCAACACACCTGATTCAAATGATAAGCCTATCATCAAGCTCTGCAGGAGCCTGATAATGACCATCAGGTGTGCTGGAAGAGGGAAACATCTAAAACATGCAGGATAGTGGCTCTGTAGGACCAGGGTTGGTGACCCCTGGTTTAGACAAATGACAGTGTCACAGATGGACAACAAAAGTAAATATCAAATTAAACATTTTTTATAGTATAGATTTATTTACAACATACAAATATATTAACATTATATTTAAATGTATTTTGCATATATATATATATATATATATATATATATATATATATATATATATATATATATATATATATATATGCATTTATTAATTTTAAACACTGTGTGTTTAGACTATGACATAAATATATAATAGTGAAATTGTATTTGGAATAAATGTAGTTTATTTCTAGAGTTTATTAAATGAACCCAGAATGATGACACTAAACTGGGTCACTTTACAAACATTCATACTCACAAAACTACTCACATTTTTTTTTTCACATTTCAAAATACATTTTCCTGAAAATATAAGTAATTACGGACCCAAAAATATAAGTTTGGTGTAGATTATTGTAATAAAATTTTTTGGACCAGATGTGAACCGTCCCTTGACTTTGCCCCACAGTGTTTCTTTGACCCATAGATGTTGTATTTTTTCTGTAACATTTTTGGTCACAATGGGAGGAAATGAGAAATTCAAAGCCGTTTATTGCTGCTCATTAAAGGAGACAGTGACTGATGTGAAGCATGAATGAGGGGGTGGTCTTAGATTTAATTAAACAGTGGATTTCCATGCAGACATACGACTGTTAGCATGGATAATGTCATTTGTGCTTAAATCACCAGTGTCTCGTCTCCGTCCATCTGTTGCGTTACTCGAGGTGGAGCTTGCTGCTGATTGGGTGCAGGAGAAGGTGTGGAGGAAAGAGTGGAGGCTGCAGAGCAGGTGGTGAGGCTTTAATGAGGAGGAGAGGTGCAGGTTTACAGGTGTGTGGGTGGATGTACTTGAACGCAACGCAAGCACCGACCATCTTAACAATACACTTAGAAAAAAAAATCAGTTAAGACATTTTTATTCTACACTTCCCCCATGAAATGATGAGATGGTTTGTTTTTGCTGCCAAGCTTTGCAAAAATAGTTTAAGATGTCAAATCCGTCCACAATTACACAAAAAAATGCACTACAGCTGTATATACGCTGACATTGTGTCTTTATGTATGTAGAGTTTATATGTAATTTATTTTTCTTATTTTCTTGCATTTTTTATTATATCTTGTATTTATAATTTACCAGAGACTAGTGATGTCCCAATCTGGATTTTTTTTTGCTTTCGATCAGATTTTTTTGTTTTTAGGATAAGTTTTACTGATACCAATCTGATACTGACTTTTTACAATGAAATTTTGATTTAAATTTGGAGTCATTGTTTTTATGTTATACTATTTTTTTTACTGTAGATAACAGTTGGGCTGAATGTGGAACCTGAACTAAAACAACTATGACACCTTTGACTCTTAACAACTTTAGTATCATTTTTGCACTTTCCAAATTCATACTGTGGACAAATTAGAACCTTTAGTGGGCCAGTTTTGGCCCATGGACCGTATGTTTACCACTGCTGTAGGCGGTTTATGGACAGGTCCGTCCAGGTATTAAATGGGGCTGTGTTCTGCGCCGTACGTTAGTGATGCGCACATCAGCGCGTTACTTGTGGGTCAGGTTGGGTCAAATAATTCCACAAAAGCCCCACGGGTGGAAAAAAACCCGAGTTGTGCATCAGTCCTGGACCATAAAGTGAAAGTGAAATCTATAGATGTTTTACTAATTCCTCTAAGACTCCCACATTTGTTCAGATAATTTTCCTTTTCCCTACCTTCGGAAACTTTAATTTGAGGGAGCAGGAAGTGTGTCCACCCCCCCACTTGCCCTAGAACTGGGTCTGGATTGGCCTGATCTCGTGACTAAACCAGATCTGATCTGATCTTCTAAAAAATGTAATATCAGCTGATCTGTAGATCAGATGGGGACATCCCCACCAGAGGCTACTGCAGGATTCCTTGTATGTGTTAATGTACCTGATTATAATCTTTTATTACGTAATTACAGATTAGTGCAAAGAAATTTAGCAATGCAGGTAAAAGTTGGATTTTAATGGTTAAAATAAAAGCTAAACTGACTGAAGAAATAGTAGAAATATTTCAGACTGAGCTAAACACCTACAGCTTTGGGCCTTTGCCTCTAAACTGACTTGATTTATCTACAATCTCAAAATTTACTTTAAAAATAACAGAAATAATGAAACTATACACAGTAGAAATGGTTTTAAGAGACTCTAAATCAAAAGGTTTTGGCTACAGAGTTAAAGGGAATGAGGATCCTGCATGATTCGTAGAATAACCCACTGATGCATGGTTTTATCCATCTTTTAAACCTGGTTTTGTGAAGGTTTTGCTTGTTTGTTCCACTAGATAAATGGTGTTTTGCTGTAAAATCCCTCCTTGAAAAAGAGTGACTTGTAGTTTTCAGCTTTAAGAGCAAAACTGACTCGACTCTGGCTTTAAAATACTGTAAATTCAAAGTAAAAACAACCAAATCTAGATGTAAAGTAACCTGTGAGAGAGATGTGGGTGTGTTGAAATGTGAAAAGGTCGGTGCTGAGTGGAAAAATGGGCGTTTGGGTGGAAGTTGCTGACTGTGGATGAATCCTGAATGTCCGATGTGGAACCGCCGGAGTGTGTAACGGCAGATTAAGGTGACGGCCGAGGTCAGCTGACAGTGTCAGGGGTTTACGACGCCGTCCCGACAGATAGCCAACAATTTACTGAGCATTTGTCAGTGTCGGACATAGACGAGTGGTCACAGCAGCATCTTCCTGTAACAGCACATTTATTTCTTGTCCACATTTGTACCTGCATGATGGTTTTGTCTTGCTGCGGTTGCAATAAATGCTCAGAGTGGGGCATTTTCAAGGATTAGATTGACAATTTTCAGCCCAATTGAAAGACTAGAGGACTTTTCCCGTGATCATCAGAACAATCCATGTAAATAATAAGTGTAAAATACAGTTTGTCATCTTTTCCTGGTCGTCAGATATGACCCATTTGACCAACTTCATAAACAGGGAGAATGATACACAGGTTCAACTTCATAAACACTGAAGTCCAAATTTATGCTCCAAATAAAAAATAAAACAACCCGCAAAGACAAGCTGTTCAGATACACACACCTGTAGTGACCAAGACTAGACAAACAAAAACAAAAAAAACAAAAAAAAAACAGCAGCGTTATACTGTTGAATCTGTTAAAACAAACTAAGAAAACACAGACATCTGAACTTTATCCATAGGCCTGGATTTGGAAGTAATCGAATCCTTTGAAAATCAATAAATATGAAGAAAATTAATCAAAAATTAAGTAAAAGACAAAGAATAAAATGATCAACAAAATGAACAAAACAACTAAAGATAAATAAATAAAATGAACCAAAATGAACAATAAACCAACAAAATAAGTGACATAAACAAATAAGCTACAAACAATAAAATTTAGGCAAAAAATGAACGAAAACAACTGAAGTAAAATAAATAAAATGAACAAAAATGAACAGTAGACCAACAAAATAAGTGACATAAGCAAAATAAGCTACAAACAATAAAATTTAGGCAAAAAATGGGCAAAAAATGAACAAAAACAACTAAAGTAAAATAAATAAAATGAACAAAAATGAACAATTAATCAACAAAATAAGTAACATAAAATAAGCCACAAACAATAAAATTTAAGAAAAAAAATGGGAAAAAATGAACAAAAACAAATGAAGCAAATTAAATAAAATGAACAAAAATGAACAATAAACCAACAAAATAAGTAACATAAACAAAGTAAGCCACAAACAATGAAATTAGGAAAAAAATAGGCAAAAAATGAGCAAAAACAACTAAAGTAAAGTAAATAAAATGAACAAAAATGAAAGAAAATTCACAAAATAGTAACTTTTCATGGAGAAAATAAGCAAGAAATGAACAAAAACACCCAAAGTAGTAGTTACTCGATGGATGTACATGTCATCAGTTCACCGGCCAATAGGTGACTAGCCGCTGCGAAGGTGCCTTGTCCGTCTTTGTCTTTATCATCATCTTTGTTAGCAATTTCTTCAAACATCTTCTCTGACGAAACTGCTGCTTGGATTCATGTCAAATTTGATCTGTTTCACCTTTGGGACAATGTCTTAAAAGTTTATTCACATTTTTGAAAAATTAATTGTTTTTAAATTTTTGATGAATTTAAAAAAAAATAATGTAAGTGCTCCTTTCCTTCTATTGGTCCATATGTTGATGGTTTATAACATGTAAATGGTTCCAGATGTCAGTCTTGTTCCTATTGATCACTGATACAAGTCATATATGGACTGTGATTGGTTGAGTTCTCCTCCAGTGAAAGTCCCGCCCACTTCTATAGTTAGACTGATGTGCATCCAGACCACAGGACTGGAACATAGAACAGAACCTGACAACCTCACACATTCAACTGGTTCTGATCCACATAGAACAGACACTGACGGACAGGGACACTGGAGACTTTTTTTTTTTTAAGTAATAAGGTTTAGTTGATGGAACGATAACTTCCAAGCTGCATCAATTACATGCTGAAAATGGCAGGTTTGAACAAAAAACGATGTGGCTTTTTCTTTTGTGGGAATGGTGTTTATTTAGTATCACGGCTCGTTCCCCACATTCAGATGTTCCACCAAAACAAGTTTCCTCCTGACACGACCCGATCCATCCATGTCATGTTCCATCCTGATGCAGTAAAATATGAAGAAACTAGTGAAATGAGGGAGTAAAGGAAGCTGACGGACAAAAACTGCCAAACTTTTAGACTGATTTAACTGCTGTGTTACTTGAATAAATGACAAAAAAAAAGTTTGTGTAGATATGGTCAGCAGGAACATGAGGACAGCCCTGGACGGACCATCCCCTTAAAACCCTCCCGAAGTCATTGGACCAAAAAATCTCCAGCAGCCAGGGTTTGTGTAATTAGTTTCTTTCCACTGCGATGGGTGAAGCCGGGGTGAGGCCCAGGCTGCTGACTGAGGACTTTCCAGAGACGAACAGCGCTGCTCCCATCACGGAAAATCCTGGCAAAGACACAGCGACTGAGCTGATGGGAAGAGACCAGGAAAAGATCCGGTCGGATGAACCGGGTAGAGGGGAAGAGGTTAGTGGAGGGCTGCTGACGGCGAGATTTCACTGGAACAGGAGCAGCTAAACATAGCAGCGTCGCTTACAACACGGGACAAGGTGGAGAGGAATGAGGATGGAGGAGGGGCGGAGTTACTGCAAAGGGAACGAAACCAGGAGACGGAAGATGAAGACGTACCAAACAGAGATGTAATGATATGAAAATTTCATATCCAGGGGTGTAAGAAAATATCGGTTCTGCAGTATATCGCGATATGTCATTTCACAATACTGTATCGATATTAAAAAGTACTGTATCGATATTTTTTAGGTATTTATTCAAATGCAGATATTGTGGAGGCTCATTTTTGTTTTTTTTTGTTTTTCTTTTTTGTTCATATTTTATTTATTATTATTTAACACTTTTATTAAATAATGTTAGTTACTTTGTTGGGATCGCACAAAAATACTGTTCTGATGTTAGTTCTGAACTAGTAGAATATGAACCTTTGAACAGGATCTTAAACTGTAATGTCTGTAAAACAGAATTTCAGTTTGAACACAGGAATATTTTGTGATATAGCATTAGATCCTGTTGTGATCAAATAAGAGTGTGTTTAGTATTTGTGCATTTTTCTGGTGTAATTCAATTCTTCAAGGAAATAATCATTTTTGAAAAAGAAAAACAAAAAATTGCCTTTTTAACGGTATCATGATATATTGTGATATATTGTATCGTGATTCTAGTATTGTGATTTGTATCATATCGCCACATTCTTGCCAATACACACCCTTATTCATATTCCAGTTATTGTGACCAAAATTATCACGGTTATCATTATTATCATGATGTTGTTGAAATTGTGCTCAAAAAGTACTGGTACACACACTGAAATAATTTAACCAAGTTGTATTTTGAAAAATAAATTTAAAATAAATAAATAAATAAATAAAATTAAATAATAGCCACAATGTACTTTGTTGGCAGAAACAAAATATTAACATGTAAACAATCAAATATACAATTGTGCTTAAGAGATGTCACCTTATGGCCACTGTTTGACCATTTTCCATATCAAGTTTGAGTTTCTTTTTCAGAGATAGATAGATAGATCCTAGAATGCTGCTGCTTCTCCAGGAAATGAGCTGTACCATTATTTTTCAAAGTGCGTTAATCAAACACGGTTATCATGATAATTAGAATTTAAATGGTAATACTAACCGTAGGGAATTTTACTGCGCTTTATCATGATACCGGTAATCGTTACATCCCTAGTACCAAAGGCTGTGGTTAAAAAGACACACCGGTGACTAGGGCTGTGTATTGGCAAGAGTCTGGCGATATGATACAAATCACAATACTAGGATCACGAGACGATATATCATGATACTGGTAAAAAGGAAATTTTTGGTTTGTTACTTTTTTTAAAATTATTATTTCCTGGAAGAATTGAATTACACCAGAAATATGTACAAATACTAAACTCATTTTTTATTTGATCACAACAGGATCTAATGCTATATCACAAAATTTTTCAAATTCTCCTAGTTTCCAAAGGAACTACCATCTGCCTCTCAGACAGCAAGAAGTGTTTTTAGGATGCTTCAAATAACTGTTATTTAATAAAACAGTGTTACATAATAATAATAAATAAGATATAAACAAAGAAAAACAAAAATGAACCTCTGCCATATCTGCATTTGAATAAATACCTAAAAATATTGATACAGTACTTTTTAATATTGATACAGTATTATGAAATGAAATATTGCGATATATTGAAGAACTGACATTTTCTAACAGCCCTACCGGTGACCCCGAACATCCAACTATCAATACACTGATCCTATCAATACATGTCAATAATTGGTGTAAAATGCAGTTTGTCATCTGTTCATGGTCATCAGATATGACCCATTTGGCCAACGTTATAAAAATAGTCAAAATGTGTGCTCCAATTTAATAAATAAATAAATAAATAACCTGCAAAGACGAAGTATTAAGATTCACACACCTGCAGTGACTGAGACCACACAATAACAGTTGTTTTTTCTACGTCACAGTGTTATACTGTCAAATGTATAAAAACAAACTAATAAAACACAAACAAAACAGTCCTATCAACACATGTAAATAACTGGTGTAAAATGTGGTTTATGCGTTGACGTATGAATTAATGGATCAGGTTCACATTAAACATTTAGTCGTCACATACATGAGTCGGTCTGCACGCATGAGGCTTTAAATAAACATCAGCACAGAGTTTCTAATAACACTATTCCCTGGACCCTCAGAAAAGCCTGATGTTTACAGTGAAATAAGTAGAAAATAAACTTAAAGGAAATAACCTAAATATTAACAGATTCTACAAACGGAAAAACTGCATTAACCAGCGACCGAAAGCATCTACTGATCTAAAAGTCTGTCAGAAATGATCATCCACTAATCCTATCGATACGTGTCAATAAGTGGTTTAAAATACAGTTCTTCATCTTTTCATGGTCATCAGATATGACCCATTTGGACATTCAGAGGCTCCGTGGTTACCGTGGAAACACCGTCATCTTCTACAACATTGATTCAGCAGTAAAACCCATGGAGTTGGATCAATGACAGCGGATGTTGACGCTTCTTTGTACATTCAGTTCATTATAGTTTTTAGTGAAAAATGCACTTTTTACTTCAGTTTTTTTCTGTTTCTGTTTGGATAAAATAACCTTTGAATTTACTCTGAGCTTTAACAAACATCTACATGATCAGTGAATTAAATGTCACTTAGGATGTGTTAATTGTAGTGTAAAAATAACTGTAGAAGTCACCATCACAGTAGTTCTGGGTCTTAAGGGTTAAGTCAGTCGTTCATACGGTGATGATGGAGCCAAATAATAAAAAACAGGGTCTGGCCAAGGGAGGGTTGTGACTGAATGTTATAGATTTTATTTTTCATGTTTTTAAGATGTTTGATGTGCTCTTTAACACCTGTTAGGTTTGATAAATCCTGCTCAAACGGGCGTTCCACCTTCACAACGCCTCGCAAATCAGTCACCTGTATCTGCATGTATAAGAGAACATGTAAAAACAGTTTCAACAAAGCAAGAATAAGCATTTCCAGTGAAAGTTTCTGGTTCAAATTCACATGCTTATGTGTTTTTGTTACACTCAGCATCAGCCTGAGCCTCAGAGTTCAGTTTGACATTTATACTGATCCACTAATTCAACAGTCCTTTTCTATTGGATACATGGAGGATCTCACTCTCCTGTGTCTTTATAATTCAAGATAAATTATCCAGTATTTGAGCTGTGATAGAATATTCTAGAACAGAAGTGTCCAACCCTGGTCCTTGAGAACCACTATCCTGCATATTTTAGATGTTTCCCTCGTTATCAGTCCTTCTGCAGAGCTTGATGATAGGCTTATCATTTGAATCAGGTGTGTTGAAGAGGGAAACATCTGAAACATGCAGGGTAGTGGCTCTGGAGGCCAGGGTTGGCCACCCTGTTGTAGAACTAACTGGGGAAAAAATGAGAAATGAAGACCACGTTTGTGCAAAAATGGCTTCATCTACAGCAGGGTCTCAAACTGCAGCCCGGGGGCCAAATCCAGGCAGCCAAAGGTTCCAATCCGGCCCCTGTGATGAATTGAAGTGCAAAGTGCAAAAATTTCACAGTCAAGGGTGTCAAACTCATTTTAGCTCAGGTTCCACATACAGACCAATATGACTCTACAGTCAAAAACAGCATAATTAACAAAAAATAATGACTCCATATTTTCTCTCCGTTTGATGTGAAAAAAAAAATTTCATTATGCCTATAAAAATAATGAAAACTTTCAACTTTTTGTTTTAGTGCAGAAAATAACATTAAATTATGAAAATATTTACCTTTACAAACTACCTGTAACAAGTAAAATGTGAATAATCTGAACAAATATGAACAACCTGAAATGTTTAAAGAAAATTAAGCACAATTTTAACAATTTTCTGCCTCTTACTCAGTGTTTAGTGTCTTTGTAGATCCAATCCATAATGCACATGCAGTAATAAGTTGAGGCAGAATATTGTCAAAAATTGCACTTATTTTAATTAAGAAATTCCATTTTTTTTCAGGTTATTCACATCTTTTTGTTTGGATCGTTTATAAAACGTAAGTATTTTCATAATTAATGGGTTTTTTTGCACTAAACAAAGACAAAAATTGGAGTTGTCATTATTTATAGGTTGTTATTCTATTATTTTACCGGCCTGGCCCACTGGAGATCAAACCGGGCTGAATGTGGCCCATGAAAGAAATGACTTTGACACCCTGATATCCAGGGATGAAGGGTGATTTTACCCCAATATTTTTCTTTCTGGGCAACTAATGAAACCTTAAAATATTGATCACTGAGGACGTTTTTAAAATAACAGATATAACAGATCAACCACTGCTACCACTGACTGTCCATATCCAGGTGATAGACTGATCCATCATAATTCATAGAGCAACTTTCAGGATCAATGTGTGCTTTTACAATCAATAAAAGCACAGACTACAAGTTGAAAAGTGCTCAACAGGATATAATAATGTTATAGCCTTCTATTTTTGGCAAACTGGATACATTTTGATGCAATGAAATGGAAAAATAATTAGTAAAATGATAATTTGGATTAATACTAATGAATAAAAGCTCTTATGGACCCATGTTGCGTTCAGGGTCCCATGTAAAATGGATCTATAGGTTTGGGACTGGATGTGATTTCCCGATCTCTGATGGGGTAAACCAACAGCAGACCTCCTCTGGAAAAGATTAGGGAGTAGAGATCAAACGAGAAGAAAAACCTTGAATATCACGCATGAAGGAATGAAAGCGAGACGGGGATGGGCGGGTGGGTAAAAAATGGGCCGAAGTACAAAGAGGACGGATGGAGGTGGTGGACTAAAAGTCTGCGAAAAGGAGAAATATCCGCTCATGTTTGTGACTGACTGACAGAAGGATGAAATGACGTTTATTATCACACCTTTTCACCTGCCGGAGGAGCTGAAGTGGAACGGATAGAAGGAAAGCTGCAGGAGGGAATAAGACAAGGGGAAGTAGAGGAGTGGGTGGGGGCTTACAGCGCATGGAGAAAGTGGAGTTAGGGGCTTTGGACAGAGAAAAAGACTTTACATGCAAATCTACAGTTTGGGTTTCCTGCTGGCCATTAGAATTGGTCAGGCACTGCAGGACAGGAAGTACAAATTTGGGCATGAAAACACGACATTCTGATTAGAGATTCCAACCGGCGTCTTGATGCCCCGAAGCGTTTAATCATAGAGTCTAATCTGCCGTAAATACAGCATCTGTTCACGTTGAATGTACGAGTCTCCGCTTCCATCGCAGAGCCTCGGGCGACTCTTCCTCCAACCCAACATCCCGTCGTTCACTGGCGGTCCGCTCTCCATTAGCCCGTCCACAACCGTTAAATTAAAACCACTCGTCGTCTTGACTTCTGGTGTCGTAATCGACGTCCTTCAGACTCTTCCAGCGGTTTCTGATTCGTGTTGATGGTTCGCTGGAGTCCGGCTTTGTTCGTCTTTTTTTACTTTTCCAAATGCGAAAGTACAGCTTTCTTGGTTGTGCAACCAGTCCTTTGGAGTAGAACTTCATTCCCTCCCCCCCTGATGTTTGCACTAAAATCCTATCGAGTAGGTCTGGAATGAACCTGGTTCCACTGTATTAAAAACCTGGTAACTGTAGAACTGACCGTTAAGTCAACATGTGGAAATGAAAACTAGGCAGGACTTTATTTATATCTTTTTGAGCTATTAATTTCCTTCCAAATAATACCTGCTGGGCAGTAATATCAGCCCATGCAGATACTAATGACAGTGATATGGATTGGACTGTCTCTACTTAGTGAGGATCGCTGGGGCTGTTTGGCTGGAATAAGGGTGAAAATTCTTGGCACACAATTGAAATGTGAAAACAGAAGTGATGTAGTCGAACGTGAGTTGAAGACAATAACAGGAAGTTTGATTCTGTCATTGATCCCAATTCTCATTTTCCCCTCCTACCCCTTGGCCCTCCCTCTTACCCCTCCCTCTTGCAAGGTTCTAATAGTGTGGATTTTTCATTATAGTTAGGTTTATTTAGTTTTGACTTTTTTTCTCTAATTCAGTTAGTTTTAATTCGATTTTAGAGCAGGTTTGCTAGTTTTTAGTATTCATTTTTCCTAAATGCTTAGTTTTAGTATTAATTTTAGTTTTGTCGTATCTTTTATTTTCTTTGCTGTCGTATTCAAATAAATCCCAGACAGGACTCTGCTGCTTTCTCCCAGCTTTAGTCTCCATGTTTCCAGGTAGAGTGAGGACCAGAAGTGTCGTATGGTGCCCCTAGCTAAATTGCTAGAATGAAATAAATCGATTTCGTATTCAATCCGACATTGACAAAGACGAAAACAAAGGGAACTTGATCCTAACCTTTATAAGTTTGTTAGTTTTGTAAACACACAATACAGTTTCAGTAGTATCATTTTTTCTTCTAATTACAGTTTTTATCTATTTCAGTTAAAAAAAATATTTTTTCAATTCTAGTTTTCGTCATTTCATTAGTTTTCGTTAACAATATTAACCTTGCCCCTTGGCCCTTGCACTTGGCACTACCCCTTTAAACAGAGTTGTAAGGGGTAGTGGTGTAACATTCCCCTGTGAAATGATCCAACCCTTCCAGACCGTTACGTCATCGATGCCGTTATAAACAGATACGACAACTTTGTTTGCGACAGTATTCCCCATGCATCATCGGCTGGAACCGTCTCTGTTCCATGGCTTTGGGCATCTTTTTTGCAACTATCAACTGTAAACTGCAGAAATGCGATCTATAACGCACTGAAACGGCATTAAACAGTCGATCAGATGATGAAGTTATTTAGGGAAGAAAATCTGTACATTTGGTTTTTTCTTTTGTCACTGCTGCACTTTTTTTGCTGTTTACCTCCATCTTGCTGATGAATCGAACAGAATTATGGGGATTTCCTCCTACCCCTCTGTTTGTAGTGCAGTCCTGAAAAATCTCCATTGGAGGGATAAACAGCCCCCCTTCGCCCTTCCCCTCCAACTATTGAGAATCGGGACACCCCTACCCCTTTATGTGAATGCTCAGATTTTTTTTTTGCTTAATTCAAGCAAAAAATCTGCCAATGGAACAAGTGAAATTATCTTGGTCAGATTTCTTCGAATCAGATTTCCAGATCTATTGTCTATAATCAGTTTCTTATATCTCGCTGAGAAGTTCCTCTTTACCTGATTCTGTCTTATTTAGGTGTGATGAGATATTTGGACTAGAAATGAGGAAAATACACTTGGTAACATTTAGATTTTGCAGTGTAGGTTTGTCGATGTAAACATTTTCATAATGGTTGGTTTTTTTTTAGCTTTTATTTTAATTTTGTAAGTTTTTTTCACCCTAAAACATAGAGAAAAGTTTGGAGTGGACATTATTTTTATGGATTATTATTTTCATGGTCCCAATCACTTGAGATCATGTTGGTCTGAATGTGGAACCTGAACTAACATGACTTAGACAGTTATGTTATGAAGCTGATGATATTTACTTGTGTAAAGTCATCGTGCTGCATTAAACACATCTTCTTCTGCACATGTGACATCGCTTTAGGACCGTAGACCCTTCACACATGAGTCTGATGTAGAGCTGCACGATATTGGAAAACACTGACATTGCGATTTTTTTTTTTTTTAACCCTGTGATATATATTGCGATATGAAAAACTACTCAGGAGGGTATAATATCTGTGTGGTGCCGACGTAAATGGTCAAACACATTAGTAGTGTTCCTGCTGGTTGTGTCAACAGATGGAAGACACTTTTGACACAGAACAGGTGTTTCAGTTTCATCCTTCTGTAGCTGAAATAATTCCAGATAACTGATGGTGCTTTTCTTTTTGGCACCAAGTCTTCGTTTTTGGTGATTTTCTCTTGTTTGTTGCTCATTTTCTACGTCGTTACCAGTGACTCACTCCATTTGCAGGGGCGTGGTCTGCTTGGCAAACTAATTAAGACCGATTGTGATTGGTGGATGGCTGTGTGCAGTGTGTGTCAGGTACCCAGGTTGAAATTAGATGAGAACACGTTGAGTTCATTTGCCTCCTACGATGTGACGATTTGCGCACACATTTTTCATTATTGCAGCTCTACTCTGATGGCATTGCATTTAAATGATGTGAACGACCACGCAGAATGACCCATATCGAGCCTTAACCTGCAGTGTGAACTTAGCCTAAATGGACTTCCCATCCCCACGCCGCCGCACCTCCATAAACCGAGGGGAAATCCAGGATGTGACGTTATCCACAGCTGTGGGCCGGCGCTCATTAGACGCTGTGGACTCCCACACAGAGGTGTCGGAGTCTGGATGGAGTCCTCAGCCTGTCCAACACCTAAAGGAAATGGATGTTATGGGATGTAGTTAAAGCACTTACACATCAGTCATCTGGAAATGTGTTCTGGCATCCGACGCCGCCTCCATTTTTATGTGGCCGAGTTAACGCGACGCACACGCAGCGGCTGCAGGCGGCAAAACTGCGACCCTGAGCGAATCACAGACATGAAGGGCCTCTAAATCAGAATATAAAAGAAGCGTGAAATAAGTTTGAGTGAGAGGAAAAACAGAAAGACACTTTTGATTTGTCTGAATGACTCATTGTTCCCTGTGTTCGCTGGGCAGAAATGGCACCGTCTCATGGGTCAAGAATGAGGTGGGCGGCTCTGACTAATAACTGGTTGGGGCCTGTGTGACACAAGCCGTCTGTATTGTTTTTGAGGATATTTACGGGGTTTTGTCATCTCTGATAACGCTGATGTCGAAGCGTTCGACGCTGACAGAGTCTCTGTTGTTTCGTCGTGTCGGTTCGTGTCACAAATACAGGCTGCAGTGTCTGAAATTACAGGTTGGAAATCATCGCTTCCTCCTTCGCACAAACGCCCATCTATTTGTCCGGGCTGTTACTTTGTCATTGTCAGGATTGTTGTGTATCATCACATGACTTCAGTGTCATCGAGTCCAATTAAGGATGAGCTCACGGCTGCACAACACCACTTCTGTCGCTGTCAGAGTTCAGTTGTGTGTTTCGTTTTTTTTATCTGTAAATCTACTGAGGTCTTAAATACAGGGTTTGTGCGACCGTTCCTGCTGATCATGACAGGACTTGAAGAACATAAAGAACATCTATCAATTACTTTTTATTTGTAAAGTGACATGAGACGACCTTTCTAAAGTGAGTTTTTAGCCTTTATTGGGCAAGTGACTATTTTTGGTAATTTCTGCACACATTACAAGACAGTAGCTGGGTTTCCATGACCCTCAGAAATGCGCAAAAGGTAAATTGCGCAATAGAAAACTGGTAATGGAAATGTCGAAATGTCGCAAAAACTGTCAAAGGTTGCAAAAAAGTTTACACACACCCATGATGTGGTTTTTGAGACATTTGGTCCTGGTGGTTTTGTCCTGTTCATGTGGTCCCGGTGGTTTTGCCCTGTTCATGTGATCCCGGTGGTTTTGTCCTGTTCATGTGGTCCCGGTGGTTTTGTCCTGTTCATGTGGTCCCGGTGGTTTTGTCCTGTTCATCTGGTCCCGGTGGTTTTGCCCTGTTCATGTGATCCCGGTGGTTTTGTCCTGTTCATGTGGGTCCCGTGGTTTTGTCCTGTTCATGTGGTCCCGGTGGTTTTGCCCTGTCCATGTGGTCCGGGTGGTTTTGTTCATGTGGTCCCGGTGGTTTTGTCCTGTTCATGTGGTCCCGATGGTTTTGTCCCTGTTCATGTGGTCCCGGTGGTTTTGCCCTGTTCATGTGGTCCCGGTGATTTTGTCCTGTTCGTGTAGTCCCGGTAGTTTTGTTCATGTGGTCCCGGTGGTTTGTCCCTGTTCATGTGATCCCGGTGGTTTTGTCCCTGTTCATGTGGTCCCGGTGGTTTTGCCCTGTTCATGTGGTCCCGGTGGTTTTGTCCCTGTTCATGTGGTCCCGGTGGTTTTGCCCCATTCATGTGGTCCCGGTGGTTTTGTCCTGTTCGTGTAGTCCCGGGGGTTTTGTTCATGTGGTCCTGGTGGTTTTGCCCTGTTCATGTGGTCCCGGTGGTTTGTACTACTTATTACTTTAAACTGCATTTAAATATTTATGCATTTGTTTGTTCCTGAAACTATATCCTACTAGTGCACAATAATTGGTCATAGTCACAACTGTATCCTATACAGTTATATAATCCCAAAAGGCTGCAGTTTAAAGATGTAGTTGTTTTGTGGTGGTACTGTCTAACACCTGAGAAATGGAAATGTGAAAGTATTAGTTTTACAAGTGTTGAATTTTAGTCCAAGTTCGTGAGTTTGATCAGTAATTAGGGGTGTTAGAAAATATCGGCTTTGCAATATATCGCAGTATTTCATTTCACAATACTGTATCGATATTAAAGAGTACTATATCGATATTTTTAGGTATTTATTAAAATGTAGATATTGTGGAGGTTCCTTTTTGTTTTTCTGTTTTGTTTCTATTATATTTATTATGTTTAACACTGTTTCATTAAATAATGGTTATTTGAAACATCCTGAAGAGGCAGATGTTAGTTCCTTTATTGGATTTCACAAAATACTGTTCTGATGTTAGATCTGAACTAATAGAATATGAACATTTGAACAGGATCTTAAACTGTAATGTCTGTAAAACAGAATTTAAGGTTTAAGTTTTTACAGAGGAGAGTTTGGTGATATAGCATTAGATCCTGTTCTGATCAGATAAAAATGTGTTTAGTATTTGTGCATATGTCTGGTGTAATTTAAGTCTTCTAGGAAATAATCTTTAAAAAAAAAAAAAGAAACAAAACAAACAAAAAATGCCTTTTTAACAGTATCATGATATGATAATATATTGTATCGTGATCCAAGCATTGTGATTTGTATCGTGTAGCCAGATCCTTGCCCGTACACACCCCTATCAGTAATATGTGTGTTTTCCTTATTAACAAGCAAGTATATAAAACCATTAAACAATGGAAGAAGCATTTTATCGATGTTCGGTTGGAATAAGAAAATAGCGGCAGCAACTTTGTTCCAGTGTAGTGTTGTGTAGAAATAGGAATAAAATGAGGAAACTAAATTATTCCAAATGTATGTGCTACTGTGTATTTTTCAGTTTGCATGTATTTCTAATTCTAAATATGGATGAAAGGCTCAGTTCTACATGGTCTGCCTGCCCGTTGTATTAATGTAATTCAAAAGTACCACCTTCTTTAAGTGTCTTTTCTAAACCTGCAGTCATATTTGTTTTAATCTTTTAATCTATTCTGCAGATTTCTCTAAAGTGAAAACATGTTCACATCTCTAACTCACTGTGTTTCAGATTGGCTGTAAAATGAGCACTGGACCATTTTTACACTGTTTAAAGTCTACAACCAAGGGAACAGAAACCAATAAAAAAGGCAGCGGAAGCTCAGACCTTCTCTAATCATGGATACAAAACCATGAGTTTGAACCATAGGAGCACATGCCTCAGAGCTGACTTCATTTAGTTCAAATGTCAGTGTTTCTGAAAATGATACATATTCAGCAGTTCGTTCCAGACCAGATCAGTGTTTGTCCAGACCTTTATGCAAATCTGTCCTGAATCCGTCCATGGGAACCTGGTCCACTTCATCTGCAGGTGGGGTCACTGTTGGACGCTGGGTTTGGGTGTCTGCAGATCAGACCTTTGTCTCATGATTGTATTAATGTACATCTAAACAGAATAGAATAAAACACCACTACTTCAGAAAATAAGAATAGAGCAAATAAAAAATTACAAAAACTAAAAAGTAAGATGTTATATATATTTTTTTTTTTTTATTTTTTTTTTCCCCGTGTATTTTTTATTTCTGGGGAGGTATTTATACAAGCCTTTTTTTGGCTTCTATCCTCTCCTGCACAATGGTGTTACTAGCATGAAAAATTTTTTGGTAATTTTTTTTTTCTTGTTTGTGATGTGTAAATAAATAAATAGAAAGAACAAAAAATAAGAAATAGAATATAAAATTTCACAAAAGTAAAGTAAGAAGAGAGGTAAAATGAAAATAAAAATAAAAAATGTGAGTAAGGACAATATTAACAGCATGTATTACATATGAAAACACTGTGTATATCTATGAACTGAAGTGTATATATATATATCCTTTTATTTTTTACTCTGTTTTATTGCTTGTTTTATATTCTCCTGTTTTACTGTACAGTGTCCTTGAGTGCTAAGAAAGGCACCTATAAATAAAATGTATTATTATAATGCAGTTAGATTTAGTTAAATGTTGAATAAATGTTTCATTGTTTTTGCAGAACAACAGATTATTGCATGACTTATTGCACATAATTCACATTTTTCAGGGTTATTATTATGATTATTATTAATATTGTAAGAGGTTGTAAACGTCTGTGACTCTGAGCCTTACATAAGCCTATTCATCCTCACCTTCATCATCCTCACCTTCATCATCCTCAGCCGCTCCCCATCCTCCTCTCCATACTTTCCTCCTCTGATCCCCCTCATCCACCCCCCCTCAGAGGTTTTTTTTTTTTCACCCATCCTTGAGGGTGTTTTGGCTGGCTCTGGGAGTAGATCTGGCTCCGGTTCAGGTTCGAACAATGCTTCTGTGGACTGGGCTGCATCTATGTCCTATCTGAAGCCTTCATCCTCGTCTCCTACTCAACCTCCATCCCCCTGGCACCCGTTTACCCCCTTTGGGTCACTTTCTTATCCCCCCTCTGCACACATTCACAGCGTCCTCCATCATCCTTTAAAGCCCGTCCTCATCCCTGCAGCTCTTCCACCCAATCCCTCCATCCATCTGCAGTTCGCATCCTTTGTGTTTTTATTTTTAGGATTCAGTCTGTACTTGAAGGGTCTCATTATGGGAGGCTGTAATACACATTTAGCTCTAGTCTTGATGGGTTTATATTTTTCTCAGAAAACCCTGTTTTTATTCATACTCCTTCATTGTCTTTTCCTTCTGCTTTAAAGCAGGGCTGTCAAACATACGGCCCGTGGGCCAAAACCAGCTCATAAAAGGCTCCAATCTGGCCCATGGGGTGAATTTGTAAAATGCAAAAATCACACTGAGAATATGAACTATTTAGGATGTTCAAATCATTTTAGTTCAGGTTCTACATTCAGACCAATATGATCTAAAGTGGGTCAGAACCAGTAAAATTAGAACAAACTATCCATAAATAATGACAACCGGGTGAAGTCAAAAACATTAAATGACAATAATCTACACTGAATTTATATTTTTGGGTCGGTAATTACTTATATTTTCAGGAAAATGTATTTTGAAATAGAAAAAATTTGTGGAAAAAAAAGGATGAGTAGTTTTGTGAGTGTGAATGTTTGTAAAGTGACCCAGTTTAGTGTCATCATTCTGGGTTCATTTTATAAACTCTATAAATAAACCACATTTATTCCAAATACACTATTTGACTATTATATTATTTATGTCATATTCTAAACACATAGTGTTTCAAATTAATAAATGCGTATATCTATGCAAAATACATTTGAATATAATGTTAATATTTGTATGTTGTAAATATTGTAAATAAATGTATATGGTATTGATAATGAAAATGTTTAATTTGATATTTACTTTTGTTGTCCATCTGTGATGCTGACATTTGTCTAGACTCTTTCTATTTAGGTTTGATCTAATATTTTTTTGCTCTAACTAATTATTGTGTTGTAAAATAGAGGGTTCAAGGTTTACACTGAATACATTTGAGGATGAAAATGTCAGAGGAACTTCACCTTGGAGAACTTTGGAATTCTGGAAAAAATAAATGTACATTTTTTGTCCATCTGTGACGCAGTAGTTTTTGATATTTTTCATTTAAAATATTTAAACTAAATGTTGCCCTGTATAATTATGTGTAATATTTGTCTGAAACTGGTCTGGTTCAAAAGTTATGAATCAAACAGTAGTGGGCGGTCCATCTGGGACACCCTTGACCACGCCCAACTACATTTTTTTCTCTGTTCCAAAGTCAAAAAAATAACATTACATTAATTAAATTTTTTTAAAGGATAGTTTATAGATGTAAATATTTTCATAACTAAATCCAGGCCTGTGGATAATGTTTAGGTGTCTGTTTTAATCGTTTGTTTTAATACATTTGACCCTTTAATGCCAACGTATCATATGTGATACATGAGTTTTGAAGCCCTCTACATGATCAGTGTGATCATTTTTATTGTTTTCTTTAAAAACCTGATGTATACAATTAGATACATGCAGTACACAGATTATCCACTAGGGGGAGGAGTTCATTCCCCAGAGGCCTTTCCTGTGACACTACAAGACTGACATTAAAGAGGAAGGAGGAAGAACTGGGACCATTTAGAAAAAGAATTAACTATTTATTAGACATGTTTGTGTTACATTATGTTTTTGTTTGTTCAAAAATAAGAACATTTGAGCATTGAGACCCGATGGATCAAACATGATAAAAAAAAAATTAAAACTCATACATGCAAATTGATATTTGAAAAAAAAAAAAAGTTTTAGTTGCTCTGAAGGACCAATAAAGGCTCAAAGAACTGGGATTTTCTGTCAGTGATTTAATGGTTCAGACTTTACAGGGTTAATAATATAACGCTGCTATTGGTTCTACATCACATTTGGAAGTATTATAGTCTGGTCTGTTATGGTCTGGTCTGGGTCACTGCAGGTGTGTGTATCTGGATAGTTTATCTTGGTGGGTTGGTTGTTTTTTATTTGGAGCATAAATTTGGACTTTTCTTTGTTTATGAAGTTGAACCTGTGTATTATTCTCCCAGTTTTCTTCCTCCTGCCTCTTCTTTAAATTACATCAGCGTTCACGCCCATGTGACCATATACAGCATGTCTATATATATATATATATATATATATATATATATATATATATATATATGAACAGGCTTTGTAGCTGTAATAAATCAGCTGCCTCTGCATGCACGACGGTTTGTACATAGAGATAAAGTAGGGAAGGCAGACATGGATGATAATAAGAAGAGACAGAACAGAAAGCAAAGGGAGGAGAGTCAAGGACAGGATGGAGGAGGAGGAGGAGGAGGAGGAGCTCATATTTTAACTGTTTATTGTTTACTGTCTGTTTGAACCAATAACCAGGGCGTCTCCCCCCCCCCCCCCCCCCCCCCCCCCCGTTGCCGTCCCATCATCCCTCTTCCCTCCCAGGCGTCGTCCTCTTCTTTAACCATACGTATCTGTTTCCTCCGCTGCTCTCAAGGTTTCCAGGCGTGGGTCTGTTGTGTCGAACCACTTATCAGCATTTAAGTGTCCTTGAGTAACGCTGAAAAACACACACACACACACACACACACACACACACACACACACACACCCATGATCTGAGAGCTGTTATGAAAGTAAATGGACATATTTGTGCCGTAAAGATGTGAACCATGAAACCTGAGGATATGGGACGTATCTGAGGGTTTGAACACACATGAGGATAAATGGGAGTCACAGTGATCAATGGAGCTGCAAGAAGTCACATGACTATTATTGAAATACACTCTACGGACAAAAGTCTGTGGACCCGTTGAATCCAGGTGTTTCTTTTCTAACAAAACAATAATGACTAATGTCAGAATATAGTTTTATATTATGGGATAGACATCAGTGCATTGGTTAGTTTGGGTTAAATTATGTTTGTTTCCAAAATGACTCAGAGATGGTTTGGACTTTATTTATATCAACATTGATTTTTATTTTTTTCATCCATGACTATAACTGTAAAATGACTGTACAAAACAATTAAAAAAAAAAAAAATCAGAATCGTGATAAATGCAAAACATCTATTTTGTTTCTTCCTTCTTGTTCAGCGCTTGACTGTGACTCTGATTTTAAGTGTTCTTCCTCTAAATTTCTATAATATTTTTCTTGCTCTGACTGTAAATAATAATTTTCTTCCACATCCAACCATCTACTTTCATCATGTCTGCCTGAGGAAGAAAAATCTACCATTAAACTTTAAGGAAATAGTAATGATTTTATGACAAATCTGCATAAACAGGACATCTGACAGCTGTAGACATGATGTGTGCACATACTTTTAAAATATAAAAATGTAATATAAAAAAAAAAATACAAGACATGATAAAATACTTTTACAGGGATAGTTTAGTGTAATACTGCAGAAGATGAATTCCAGCTGCCAAAATTGTGTTAAATAGTGTGACGGAGGTGAAGTTATTCGTGTTTTGAATAGGGCTGGGTAAAAAAATCGATTTAATCGATTTTGGATTGATTTCTTTTTAATTTTGTGTAAACAATTAATGGTGGATGAGATCGATTTGTCAGAGCAGGACCGCGAGTAAATGACCTGGAAACCACCGACGCGGAAGCATGGCAGGCTCCGTCTCGCGAGCCCCTCAGAGACGGGTGTCTTGGTTGTGCTGGTTCTGCTGCAGGAGGAACGTGGAGGAAGGGTGGGGACAACCCCTCTGTGGGAGGAAGGGTGGGGACAACCCCTCTGTGGGAGGAAGGGTGGGGACAACCCCTCCACTGGAGGTCCTCCCAGGCTCAAACTGGAACCCGCAGTGCGGAGGAACTGGCCGGCGGAGGCGGGTCGTGGAAGCCAGTTGTTCTAGAACTATTAACTTGGATCACCTGTGGCTGAGGGTGGAGTTAGAGATATAATAAAGCGGAAATCACGAAGCTCCGCCCACCCTGCCCCTCCAGTGAGTTTCTTGTACCAAGGGCCCAACATGAGTCTGTTTCAGGGTGGGCAAACTGGTGTCAGTGCCCCAGGGTGATGATGACGAAGAAGTCCGTTCAGATCCACAGGAGAAACATGGACATGTTTGTGTTCATTATTTCAGAGCAGATTCATCTGTTTACTGATGAAATGTCAGATTTATTTCCTTTCTAATATCAATATTGATTCTGTGTTGCATAGCTGCAGTAGTCAAATAATCAAGTTACAACTCAAAATTGTACTTTGGTATCACTAAGTGAATCTGAATCAGTTAATTAATACTGAATCAAATTGAATCGCAATTAATCGATTCAGAACCTTATGAATTGAAATCGAATCGATTAAGGAAATTGGCCATGATACCCAGCCCTAGTTCTGAAGTATTTTGAGTACGGTTTGTGTGTGTAAGGATTCCACAAACCTTAGGACAGTGCGGGGAAAAAACTGATACAAAACCATAAAACTAAGTCTGTAATTATTAGTCCAAATTGCTGTGAATTGCATAAATGAACATAAATAACGTGGAAAAGGTTTTAAAGTCCAGTTGAAATCTGGTTCTGTCAAATGTAGACCAGCGCCTTTTTTTCCCACGGTGCATTGCGAGTGTATTTGGTCTGTGAGCGTCAGTCTTATCTGTCTGTCGTGTCATAACAGCCTGTTTATATCTGTGTGTGGTATGCATGAAGTGTAGTCGATACACACACACACACACACACACACACACACACACACACACACACATCAACATACAGAAAAACACTCGACCCCTGATGAGGTCAAAGACTCAAAGCAGGAACTAATTCCACAACAACAGATAACGGTGTTTCCTGATGCACACTGTTTGGTTATATGAGAGAATCTGCGTATCATTTGTTCTTTCCATATTCAATTGAGAATCCACAATCGGAAAACGAAAAAATGACTTCTTTCATTATTTACGTACAAATCAAAAATCAAGAAATGAGTTGTTTTTCATTCTTTCGATTGTACGCGCAAATTAAAAATTGGAAATAATCAAATGGACCAAATGTGGGGTTTCATGTTGACAGTTTTGATATCTGATTTGGTCTGACCCAGAAGTTCCTGACTTCTTTTTTTTTTAACACTTTATTTTTATTTTTTGATTTCTGTACAGTACAAACATGAGGGACATTTGGGGTCCACTGACCATAAAAACCCTTTGTGACTAACAGTTGGTTTTAGTCGTATGACACTGAAATGAAAATGGTCCATTTCTTCGATTTATCCTAACTCTGCTCTTCTTCAGTTTCAGTCTATGGGTCAGAATCTCCATCTCAAATATTCCATTCACAGTTTGTATCCAGTCGTTCACTGTAGGTGGTTCTAATCTGCACCATTTTTTGGTAATAGCCTTTTAATAGGCGGCTGATAGTATTTAAAACAAATGTCATTTTTTCTTACATTATTCTATATCTCCACTGAAATCTTGCTTCATGTCAGTAGTCACTTTTCCATTCACCCTCAAACTGCACAAATACAACTTGTGCATAAAAATGTACCTAATGGAAAAATGACAATTTCGCCAAAAGTCTCATTTTTCGATTAAAAGTTTTTGTGCTGGCAAGAGGTGGTTTTTTTGGCCGTAGCACAAATGGTACATCATGCAAAACTGCAATGGAAAGACCTTTTTTTTGCAACTAGTCAGGTGAAATAAAAAAACGGATGTTGATGGATGTTACAACAAGAGAAGAAGAAGAAACGTGTCGGTATGTGTGGACACTCCAGGAAACCACATCATTTTAGATAGAGGGGTAATATATAATAATAATGAATATATCTGTAAATCAACACCATATTTACTTTCGTTGCCATGTTTATGGAATGACTTCTCGTGTCATCTCATGATAATAGATAAACAAATCATCACATTTGTGATTTAATGGAAAAAACAACATTATGCACTTCTGTTTTTTTGACAGTTAGTAAATATCGGTAAAGTTTTGCGCAGATGTCCGATGGAAAAGTGACTAATGATGCAAAGTCAAATGTCCATTTCTTCTAAACTGCTCCTCTTCAGATCCATTTATTTTATTGAATTTCTCTGTTGAATATCTTTAGTTCTACTCCATAAATGTCATCGTCTGTTCTGTATCCAATGGTTCAATAAATCAATCAGTAAGGAATATGACATGCTTTTTTCATGAGGTATAGAAACAGTGTCTAGCTTTTATTCTTATAGACCCTATTGAAAGACCAATTCAGGTTCTCAGGAAAATCGCCACTTATTATTTAACTGTTAATCGATCGATAAGGTCAACCAACTAATGATTAATAGATTAATGGATAATTTGCATCCCTATCTCAAAGAACCACCAGTGGTTAAAGTCCTAGTTCGTGTGTTCGTTATTACTGACTCTTAAAACCGAATATCCTCAGGACAGTGTTTCCGTTTCTATCCTGTGACTCTGAAAAGGGTCACGTTCATCTTTAGTCCTCCTCGTTTTACCTTTGACTTCACACTTTCCCCTTGTTTCCTCCTCACTGTTTCAGTCATTTAGTAAAAAACTGAAGACTTTCTCGATTACAGGAAGGAAGAGGAGCTCATTTGAGGAGGAAGTGGCGGCAGCGGCGATGAAAGTCATCAGGATCGTGTTGCTCCATCAGGTCAGTGTCCCAATTGGCATCCAAGCCCCGTCAGCATTCCTCCGACTGAAGACACAGGGACTTTAATCCAATCCAAATCCACTTCCTTAGATTCTTAGAATACTTTTATTCACACTGACGTGAGTTGGAAACGAGCTTCACATGTGGAGAATAAATTAAATAAGAAAAACACTAAAAAAAACCAGACAAAAAAACCTGAATGTGGAGTTAATTCACATTTTTGTAACATCTGCTCTGTTTTACTAATCTACACGATCTACCACAGATAGATTTATCTATAATGAGCTAATTTTATTCATATCTTTGCACATTTATACAAGTAAACGTGGCCCATTTTATAAAATAGAATAAAAACCACTTTAACCCTTTACAGTCGACCCACAGAAACACACTGAAACATTTCAACCTCAGTGTGTTTTTGGAGGACAGAACAAGACTTTATTACCTCCGCCAAGGAGGTTAGGTTTTTGCCAGGGTTTGTTTGTCTGTTTGTTTGTCTGTCCGTTAGTGTGCAACATAACTCAAAAAGTTATGGACAGATTTGGATGAAATTTTCAGGGTTTGTTGGAAATGGGATAAGGAAGAAAAGATTAAATTTTGGTGGTGATCGGGGGTGGGGGGGGCCCACGGGGGGGGCCACTGATCAGTCTTGGCGGAGGTCTGCGCTCTCCGAGTGCTTCTAGTTAATTTTGTGGAACTTTTCAACATTTTGTATTGTCATGTAGGAAAATGAAGGTTGGTTTGTTTGTTTATTTTTGGTTGTGAAACACAGTCAGTACAATACAGGGTTCATCGACGTAACACCAATGTGATCGCAAAACAGGAAAGAAATAATATAAAGACTAGGGCTGTGTATCGGCAAGAATCTGGCGTTAAGATACAAATCACAATACGATATATCACAATATATCATGAAACTGTTAAAAAGGCAATTTTTTGTTTGTTTCTTTTTTAAAAAATTTATATTTCCTTGAAGAATTGAATTACACCAGAAATCTGCACAAATACTAAACACATTTTTATTTGATCAGAACAGGATCTAATGCTATATCACAAAATGTTTGTGTTCAAACTGAAATTGCGTTTTACAGACATTACAGTTAAAGATCCTGTTCAAATGTTCATTTAGAACATTCAGAACTAACATCAGAACAGTATTTTTGTGCAATCCCAACAAAAGAACTAACATTATTTCATAAGAGTGTGAAATAATAAATACAATATAAACAAAGAAGAAAAACAAAAACACAAAAATGGACCTCCACAATTTCTGCATTTGAATAAATACCTAAAAATATCGATTACAGTACTTTTTAATATCGATACAGTATTGTGAAACGAAATATCGTGATATATTGCAGAACCAGTATTTTCTTACACCTCTAAAAAAGACCCGCTGAAAAAAACCAAACACAGAAGCATCTATCTTGGAGTTGTGACCAAAAAAGGGAATAAAGTGTGGAAAAAAGGGAAAGGTCAGTGAAGTTACCATATTTGGTTCCTTGCCCATATGTGGCCAAAAAAAAAAAAAAAAATTAGGACTGTCAAAATTAACGCGTTCACACGGATTAATCCATGATCCTGATTAATGTGATAGTAAATGTTAACTCCATGAACCCATCTGCAGAATGACAGTGAACGTCTCCTCCAGCACATGTGGGTCAGTTTGTCCCAGTAGAGTTAGTGTTAACGCACATGACCAGGGCTCTCAAACTCATGTTCTTTCAGGTTCCACATTCAGCCTGATTTGATCTCCAGTGGGCCGGACCAGTAAAATAATAGCATAATAACCTATAAATAATGACAGCTCCAAATTTTTGTCTTTGTTTTAGTGCAAAAAAACCCCATTAAATTATGAAAATACTTTTATAAACTATCCAAACAAAAAAGATGCGAATAACCTGAAAAAACTGAAATTCTTAAGAAAAATAAGTGCAGTTTTAACAATATTCTGCCTCAACTTATCATTTTTCCATGTACATTATGGATCAGATCTACAAAGACACAACACTTAGTAACAGGCAGAAAAGAGTTCAAATTGTGCTTAATTTTCGTTAGACATTTCAGGTTGTTCATATTTGTTCAGGTTGCTCACATTTTATTGTTACAGGATAGTTTGTAAATGTAAATATTTTCCTAATTTAATGTTATTTTTTGCACTAAAACAAAGACAACATTTGAAATTGTCATTATTTACGGGCATAATGTAATATTATTTTTTTCACATCAAACAGAGAAGAAAATATGGAGTCATTATTTTTTGTAATTTATTATGTTTTTATTTGACTGTAGATCATATTGTTCTGTATGTGGAACCTGAACTAAAATGAGTTCCACAGCCCTGACTGTGGAATCTTTGCTCTTTGCAAATTCATCCCATGGGCCGGATTGGAAGCTTTGGCGTGCCGCATTTGGCCCCCAGGATGCATGTTTGACACCCCTGCACATGAACAAATGGTCAGTTTTCCGATTGTGGATTCTCAGTTAAATATGAAAAGAACGAATGATACACAGATTGAGATGCTAACCTGCCAGATACGTCCAAAACACAATCTGACATTTTAACGCAAGACGAGTGAAAGTATTGGATGATAAAGAGGTGGACAGAGGAGGGAAAACCTGGACCAAAAAACTATAAATACTGTTCCTCGTTTTGAGTCTGGGGGGGACATGGAGCTGAAGGCTGGCAGAGTTAAAGGCTGATTCAGCTACGAAACAAATCAACGATCACAAAAAAAGACGAGCCTCGTCCATTCTATTGTATTCAACATTATGGAAACGGATGTATTGTTTAATATAGTTACAGATAATCAATATTAACCATAAACCTGATCTTTATGCTGCCTCTGGAGTTATTTAAGTAACAACAAAAGTGTGGATGTTGTGAAACTACAGTAGATATCGACTTGGAGATTCAGGGTCATGAAGGGATGGAACGGTCGAAGATATTTAGGGGTTTTTTCCCTTATGGTTTTTCTTTTAATCTAACTTTATTGCTTCACTGAGTCAAATATTGCTTAAATATATGCAGTTTATGCTCTGAAGATGGAGGTCAAAGGTCAGAGCAGGAGGAGGTACAGTAGATCCAGTAGCTGTTGATATCCCTGTTTGGGTGGTGTATCTAACGGAGGGAGTCCAGGATGATGGACCTGGTGTTTACTATCAGACCCAGCTGGGTTCCTGTCCTCTTATCCAACCAGACTCAGAGGAGGCGATCGCTGCTTTCTGCATCTGTTTTTACCAGGAGATCAGAACAGTTCCAGGTTATTTTCACTGCAGGAACATTTCCGTGAACTTGCAGACCTTTGGAGGAACTCTGGAACCTTATCTGTTCCATCCTGTGACGGCTGGTGGTCAGATCAGCTGAGTGGGCTAAGATAAGTACCCCGTACTAGATCATGGTTTATGGGAGAATCCAGTTTAAGGGTGCGTCCTGAGCTGGTTTGGTAAATAAGTCAAATTATTTAGCTTTACTTTGAATAGATGAGGACAGATTCAGATTAGACGACCAGTCAGTAGATTAAAATACTAAACAGTCTGATGGATGAATCCTAAATAAAGCTGCAGATGACACTGGTCTGTACATTAGTGGGTTCAGTTCAGATAAAACTGTTGTTTTTATGGTGGAGTTTGTGGTAGATAATGAACCTGTGGCAGTTTGGAACATTTGAGCAAGTCTTAGGTGGTGGGACTTCATGGTTGGGTCAGTTCAAGGGCTCATATTTGTCTGAACCCACTTTTATTCATCTGTGGTTCATTTATTTGTGTATTTGGACCCTAATACAGCGTTTCCTCTGGTCAGGTTTTGCTGTGGCACAGCGCCACAACAAACATTTCACACAAAAAAAAAATCATCCCTGTCGCATTAGACTTATTACACAAATATATAATATAAAATAGAACAGGACAAATGTCCTGCCCCCTCAAATGAAAATTTACAAAGCGTCAGGAGGTAGAGAAATGTTAAATGAGCACAAAGTTTCACTTTCATTTCTGGTGGGGGGGTGGGGTGGGGTGGGGGTGGACTGTACTGCACCACCCCTTACCCCCATAGTATTAGCTATAAGTAGGACGGAAATGGATGCATGCATGCAGTTATCGACTGAAACGCACGTGCGTGCACTCCCCCCCAGCTGAGCCCTCCCCCCCCACCCCATACTGACCGACTGACAGACCCCCCCCCCCCCCAGTTGCACTGCCATACTAACAGATCAGTTCCACAGGAAACACTGCTAATAGTTCATTCAGTTTGAATTTGAACCCTCCAGCTGCTGCAAAACTATCTTTAGATTAATTTGGACAAAAATCCAGTGGATTTCTCCAACCTGTTTGAATTCCTTCTTAATTAGTTCCATCTATAACTAGTTTATGGAAGTAAATCTGTGTCATCAGATTTTGAATTATAAAAGCCATTGAATTGCTAGGACTGAATTTTTTTGCTCTGAAATTGTCTGAATTTTTGCATCTGAATTTTTTTTCATTTGAAATTTATGACCATAGTGGAATTCAGAGCCAAAAAATTCAGATACTTAATTTCAGAGCCAAAAAAATCAGTGCTAGAAATTCAGTGACTTTTATAATTCAAAATGTGATGACACAGATTTACTTCCATATTAGTTCCGTCTCCACATTTGCTCATATCTGGTCCAGACTTCAGACCAACATTTCTCCAGTATTTCTCCATAATTGTTTGTCATCAGCGGTTGTAGTCCAGACTGAAAATATGTCCAGACTTGGAGCCCATTACCTCAAATGTTCAGTTGTTGGTTGAACAGGACAGAGCAGCACAGCTGACAACCTGGAGGGGGCGGGGCCTGAAGTGGCTCATGTGCTTTTAAAGGGCCAGCGCTCCAAACCACCTTTCTGGTGTCATTACTCAGAAATAGGGTTGAAGATGGACCTGTGGAGTTGAATGAATGAAGAATTCAGAGCCAAGCAGAGCATTTACAGTTTATGGAGACCACAGGGAAATGTGGGAAAAGGAAGAATGCCATTGAAGAAAAGACTAATATCACTGCTTTAATGAACATTTGTAGTTAACTCATCTATTGACTTTTGTTGCATCGTCAGTTGCTGATTATTTCAACCAGTTTACAAATGAAAATACTTTATCTAGATCCCAATTACATGAAATTAGCACCAAACACAAGTCAACATGCTTATTTATTTGTATGTATGTTGTAGACTCGATGAAGTTGTGGGTAATTAACCTTATGCTTTTTCTTGCTGCCTTTTAGTAATTCTACCAAAATATCTCCCAGTTACTGTAAACCCTTTCCTTTATATTGACTTATCAAATGTTAGCTACTGTTGGCTAAGTTTTTGTTCAGATTTACGTCGTCCTGTGTGCAGGTAACAGGGTGGTCCTTCCTTTCATTAGGGGCGTGTGTTGGCAAGAATCTGGTGATACAATATAAATCGCAGTACTAGGATCACAATACGATATATCGCGATATATCACAATACTGTTAACAGGGTGATATTTTTTGTTTTGTTTCTTTTTTTAAGAGATTATTTCCTGGGAAAACTTATTGTGCAGCATTTGGATAAATGACGTTTTAACATGCGGCTTTACCAGTACAAAAACCCCCACAAAATAAATAAATAAATAATGTTTTACAGACATTACAGTTTAAGATCCTGCTTAAATGTACATATTCTATCACAAAAAGTATACATAGTCTTCAGTCCCTGAATCATCCAACATCATTACATTATTTTTGTGCATTCCCAATAAAAAAACAAACATCTGCCTCTTTCAGACAGTAAAAAGTGCTTTTAGGATGCTTGAATTATCTATTATTTAACAAAACAGCATTTTCAATTTCAAAAACCACATGTATGACCTGCACAAGAGTACTTTTGTAGTAAACAAACAACGGAATAAAATACCCATGTGAATATAGAAATAAAAGAGCTGGAGAAACAAAAAACAAAAGTGAACCAACGCCATATCTGCATTTGAATACATACCTCAAAATATCGATACAGTACTTTTTGATATCGATACAGTATCGTGAAGTGAAATATCGCGATACATTGTGATACCGTTATTTTCTTACACCCCTGGTTTTCATACAACTCAAACCTACAAAAGCATCATTTTATTTCCCTTTTATGTAGTTTTTCCTTCCATTTGTGGTTTCTGCAGGTCCTGGGGTTTTTGGCCAAAATGTGCCAAACATGTCCACGTCCACATCTGCGTCCACTTCTGCGTCCACGTCCACGTCTGTGTCCATGCCGCCTCAGCTCTGGCTCCTCAGACCTGGTGGTGAGTGCTGTGAGTTCTTTCCCTTCATTTCGCTGTCGTTGAGCTCCGTCCTTCCTGGCTCTGGGTCGACCCCCGGCCCTGGGAGCGTCGCCCAGAGCTCTGGGATTCATAACCGAGCACAGGGAACACTTTGTCCCTCTGCCTCGTCCCTTCATTTTCAGTTTTTCCTCTCTTACTCTTTGTCTTTTTTTTTTTTTTTTTTTTTTTTGGTCATGCATCGCTGTTTCCCATCTCGCTGAGGGCTCAAATGTCAGAAAGTCGAGGGTTTCCCAGCCAGGCAATTCCACAAACTGCAGAGAACGCACACACACACTCACACACAGTCCGACCACAGTAAAGTCACTCTTTCCACGTCCACAGTCGCACATACTTTCCGGATGCCACCTGTCAGTCACGTTGCGCCGCTCGGTGAGGTCAGGTGGTTTTCCCATCAGTGCAGCTGTGTGCTCTCCAGAGCAGTAAAGTGATTTGAGGTGGAGTGTGCGCAGGCTTTGATGAGTCTACCACACCAGTGAGCTCCGGTTCATTCAATCTGCCTACAAAGGCTCTGACGGACGGCTGCGCGGCTGTTATTAGACCTGCAACTGCACCTGCTTCTCACACCAAGAGCAGGATTCGACAGACGGTGACGGGTCAGAGGAGATGAACACGGGACGCAGACGTCAGGAAGTCACACATTCGCATGTAGCAAGAACTGACATTAAGACCAAAAATATACATTTAAATACAGACTTTATTTTGAACACAAGTAGGCAAAAGAAGTGACCGAGTTAAAGGAGACACTCCAATATATGGAAATAAATCAACCAAATGTAACACAAATGTAAAACTATTTCATTGTGGCTTTTTTAACAAAACTTTGTCGGAAAAGGAGTAGGAAGAAGCAAATATGATGATGAGTAAAGATAAACAAAGGAAATTTTACTGACACTCTTTATACACTCATGTCCTGTTCACACTAATGTCACTTTTGTGTAAAACGGATATTTTTCTGGACATCTGAGCCTCTCGTCCTCCACGTAAACTGCAAACATTTTTAGGTTAAACCTTAATGTAGATATTTGAGTAAACACATGCTTTTCTCTACGTTTCTTCCTCTTGTTTACATGTAAATGACATTTTAAGACACTAGAGATTGAAACAGTTACTGGATGATATTTATATCCCTGAAATAGAGTTTCAGGGATGTAATGGTTTAACCCCGAACGCCACTGCTGGATCTCCTTGGTGTTTTGCCGATAACTTGGACAGATGTGGTTGGATTTCTTCTCCTTGATAATCACCATAGTGGACCCCTAGTGGAAGAAACCTATGGATTTCAGCTTCTATCAGTATTATCAGTCATCCACATGGGGGCGCTGTAGTTGGACATCAGTTTTTTGGACATAAGTCATCAATAATCTGCCGATTGAGATCAGATGTGGTTCATATTGATGTTCTTCCAAATGTCCATGTTCTACCATCCAGAGTTCAAATGGGCTCATTTTCATTCACTAGGTGGAGTTTTGGGTTAAATGGGTTCATTATTCTGACACCATCAGGTCCATGGAGCTCAAACTGAGTTCACATCCATTGTCTAACAGTTCTCGTTCTTCATGACATCATGAGTTTACATGATGTCATATTTGGACACCAGCATTACAACTTTGCAAACTTGAAGAACTGATGAAAAAGAGAGAGAGAGACACACTGTGAGTGAGTTTGTGCACAGTTAACGACAGCTTTCTGCTGATGTTAGCTGCAAAAAACTATAATATACATGATGTAAATTGTGCCAGTTTGTGCTTGGCTTTTGGGAAATACATTGGATGCAATAAAACATAATATACACAAAGATAAGATAGGATCAGATAAGATACAAGATACGATAAGATGGATCCCACCATGGGGGAAATTTCACAGTTGACAGCAAATACAAAAATAAAGTGCAGGGAAGACAGAAAATATAGAGAGAAAAAAAAAGAAATCTGCTATTTATACAAATATTTCTAATAATGAGGATAATATATACATAGTTTTAATATAGATGCACTTGGTGTGATATGGGGGGGGCTGTGGAGGTGATTTTACACTGAATGTATGAATATTTACACATGAATTCTGAGTTAAAATACTGCTGTGTATTTGCTTTGCAGTTGATTTTGCTGCATTTTCCAGCCTTTGCAGCTGCTTCATGGAAACACAACGGTCTATTTTTGTGTCGTTTGCACCTGTTTTCATGTCTGTAAACGCTGTACGGTCCTGTAGCGGGTGTGGTTCACTGCTGTACGATGATCTCTCCGTTCGTCTGTGTATGTTTCTGTGTTTTTGGCCGAAGCAGGAACCTTTAGGAGTGATTGGGATCGGCTCCTCTGGTCGGATCCTCTGGACATGAATAATGGATGAGGTGTGAGTCTGCCCGGTCAGTCCTGGTCTGCAGTCCAGAGTCTGCGCACACGTCCACATGTAGGAGCTCAGACCGTTAGCGTAGCATCATTAGTGCTCGTTTATCTGTAGACAAAGGCTCAGGGTTCATGGTTAACGTATAGGCCCGGTGTGTGTGTGTGTGTTGTGCGGTAAAAGTGTGTTGTTGTATGTATGAGTGTGTTGGACTGATGCATACACCAGGGTCTTTGAAGTGTAAAGTACAGGCCTTTTTAAGTTTTGGCTGTGAAATATTTATATGAGCAGGGGTGGTGCTTCAGGAGGACGACGAGGAAAAAGACCAGGAAGGACGAACGGACAACAATTAAACAGGAAGAGCTGGAATTTATTAGATTTATCTGTCAGTAGGTTTTAATCTGGAATTATCCATCAGGTTTTTTTGGGGGGGGAGAATTTATTGAAACTGAAAACTGTTGATACATTTAAATCAGTTCTATAAGATGTGGAACCTACATATTTTAGTTTTTTCTTTATTTTTTTAAGAATTTTGCTTGGTTTTGAGTCATAATTGACACATCTCAGCAGTTTATTGTATATATTCTGAAGTGAAAGATGCTTTTACAGGCCAAAGGATCAGACTTTTGTCATGTTATTAATTAATGTTTTCCTTTTAATCAACTGTTGTAGAATAGAATAGATGTTTATTGTCACTAGGGCTGTGTATTTGCAAGAATCTGGTGATACGATACTACTCACAATACTAGGATCACAATACGATATATCATGATACTGTTAAAAAGGCAATTTTTTGTTGTTTTTTTTTTTTGAATGATTATTTCCTTGAAGAATTGAATTACACCAAAATATGCATAAATACTAAACATATTTGTATTTGATCACAACAGGATCTAATGTTATATCATAAAATGTTCCTGTGTTCAGACTTAAGTTATGTTTCACAGACATTCCAGTTTCAGATCCTGTTCAAATGTTCATATTCTTTTAGTTCAGAACTAACATCAGAACAGTATTTGAGTTCAGTCCCAACAAAGGAACGAACATTATTAATAAAAGTGTTAAATAACAATAAATGAAATATAAACAAAAAAGAAAAACAAAAAAACAAAATGAATTCATTCATTCATTCAAGCTTTATTAAGGACACAGAAACTAGGTCCATAGGATAAGATAAAAAAAAAAAACATACACAATAAAAAAAATAAAAAGAACTAGCATAAATCCATACTTTACTTACGCATAAAGGCTCGTTCGCCAGTGAGACCACATGTGAATCTCCACAGTATCAGCATTTGAATAAATACCTAAAATTATCGATACAGTATCGTGAAATGAAATATCGCGATATATTGCAGAACCGATATATTCTTACACCCCTAATTGTTACAGGAACAAGGAAAATCACTTTAGCAGCAAAAACACTGTATACACCCCAAATATACGTATTAATGTAATAATATGTACATTTGGTTAAATAATGAAAATATATACTCAGTAGAAACCATAAATAAATAAATATAATTAAAAAAAAAAACAGAATTGGGTTCAGATACACATGAATTCTTTGCTGTTGGTTTCAGTTTAATTTTTTTTATTTTAGAAAAATATTGAATATTACAGGACTAGTCTTGTAGTTCTGCCCTTTTGTAGATTTTGTATCATATTCATGCCATTTCAGGTTAGATAAAGCAGTATTAGAGTTAAACCTCCACTGCAGTATCTTCTATAACCCAGTAGTTCCACATTATTCTGTGTATTTTTCCTGTAAGTCAGTGCATGAGGAGTTAAATCGGCTGCGTGTCGGTGAACTTGGCGCTGTTGGTTGTGTTGGGAGGGAGTGTTAAAGGTTAAACTGACGACTGGAGGACGGGACAAAGGACAGAAGAGGACGGGACAAAGGACAGAAGAGGACGGGACAAAGGACAGAAGAGGACGGGACAAAGGACAGAAAAGGACGGGACAAAGGACAGAAAAGGACGGGACAAAGGACAAAAGAGGACAGGACCTTTGCAGTGAAGTGTGTGTACCTTCAGCTGGATGTTTATGAGTGTGTCGGAGCCAGAGGCCAGACGTCAGCGTCCACAAAAGCCTGTTGAGACCTGGGAGGAGACCGGCTTCGTTAAAAGAGGCCTTGAACAAACAGAGAATAGAGACGGAAGGACGGAGGAGGGGGGGGTGAATGGGCGCCGGGCGACATGTGGAGAGGCGTAAAAAGAAAAGCCCATGAATGCAGCACGCAGAAAAAAAAAAAGAGCCAATATGAGGAATATAATATAAGAGAGGAAATAATGAATAAAAGGAAGGGGGAGGGATTAGGCAGGAAGTGATGGAGGGAAAAACGAATATGAGACATAATGATTAAAGGTGCGGGGGATGGGGGTGGGGGGGGGATTAAAAGGGGAGGGGGCAGATTTAGATAAAGGTGAAAGAAATTGAAAGGAAAACCCCGGGCGTCTGTGAGTAAAGGTTAACTCTGACGGAAACACAGGCCACGGGGTCACAGACGCTGAGTTTACAGGGTTGTCCTCCTCTTCTGGGGACATTCATCTGCCGACACTGTCACTGATGGGCGTCGGCTTTACCTCAGCGCCTGATTGGACAGGAACTGCAGTGAAGGAGATGTGTCCCACGTCTTTATCATGGTCGTTAGCAATTTCTTCAAACATTTTCTGTGACTGAACTACCAGTCAGATTAATTTCTCATTCTATATTTATCTTCCTTGGGACAATGTCTACAATTTTTTCATTTTTTTTTAGAAATTTAGATTTTTTTAATTTTTCAAATATTAAAAATGTTCCTTTCCTTCTAATGGTTCATATTTAGACGGTTTATAACATGTAAATGGTTCCAGATATCAGTCTAGTTCCTATTGATCACTGATAGAAGCCATATATGGACTGTGATTGGATGAGTTCAGTTCTCCTCCAGTGAAAGTCCCGCCCACTTCTATAGTTAGATTGATCTGCATCCAGAACCACAGGACTCTAATGCTACACTCAGACTGAAGGTAAATGTGGCCCAAATCAGATTTTTGTGTCCATATGTGACCTGGATCTGATCTGTTAAAGACAGTCTGAACAGCACTAATCTGACCCAGACCACTTTCATATGTGGTCCTAAATCTGACCCGGACCACTTTCACATGTGGTCCTAAATCTGACCCTGACCTCTTTCATATGTGGTCCTAAATCTGACCTGGACCACTGTCATATGTGGTCCTAAATCTGACCCGGACCACTTTCACATGTGGTCCTAAATCTGACCCTGACCTCTTTCACATGTGGTCCTAAATCTGACCCAGACCACTGTCATATGTGGTCCTAAATCTGACCTGGACCACTGTCATATGTGGTCCTAAATCTGACCCGGACCACTTTCATATGTGGTCCCAAATTTGATCCGGACCACTTTCATATTTGGTCCTAAATCTGACCCGGACCACTTTCATATGTGGTCCCAAATCTGACCCGGACCACTTTCATATGTGGTCCTAAATCTGACCCGGACCACTTTCATATGTGGTCCTAAATCTGACCCGGACCACTTTCATATGTGGTCCTAAATCTGATACAGATCTGATGTTTTCCAATGTGACTTCAGTCTGAACGTCCAGGTTGCATTTATCCGACCTTTACCTTTACATTTTGTCCAAATATGGTCACTTCAGGCTCCAAAAAAATCCAATATGGCAGAAATCATAAACTACTGTCTGAATCATGTTATTTCAGTCTCATGGGTAACAGTAGCAGAACCAGCACCAATAATCATCTTTGTCCTTTCATTGTTGGTAGATTCGTTGTATATTTGAGTCATCTGTGATATTTACATCAGGTCTGAACTGTTTAATTTGTGTTTAAGTAGCGTAAAGCACAAACCTGAAGTGTAATTTTATTTATATGTTCCCCTTTTCTCTTGTTATGTATAGTTTAACAGCATTTTTCTTAATATTGCAACAAAACGTGGTGAAAAAAGCAGCGAAAACAGCAACTTAGACTCAAACTAAATGAAACAAAAGCCAGATTCAGCACAAAGAGTTGAGCTTTTCCTGCACATGCATCTGTTTTTTCGTGTGCATGACATGGTGCAAAGCAGAGGAGGAGGTCTGTGTGTGCACCGCTGTAGCAGGAGAAGCAAATCGATAACCGATAAATAAATAATAAGCCACAAAATTTCAAAAGGCACCAGCAAAAACAAATGATTCAGAAGTGATGAGCAGAGAGGGGTTAGAGCAGGGAGGAGGATCTGCAGTACCCACACAAGTCCACCAGCACCGGGGGGGCTGGGGGGGGGGGGTCTGTGTGTGTGTGTGTGTGGATCTGTGTGTGTGTGTGTGTGTGTGTGGGTCTGTGTGTGTGTGTGTGTGTGTGTGTGTGTGGGTCTGTGTGTGTTTGTCTGTGTGTATTGTTACAATGGAAAATGTGTGTGGAACTGTTGATGTTGTCAACATGCTGTGACATTTTCACACATCCACGTCCGGTCGGTGACATCACAGTGTTTTCAGACTCATCAGCGTCTTTGTGTTGGTTCATGTGGGAGTCATACACACACATACACGCACGCACACACACACACACGCACACACACACACACAGACAAACTCACACACACGCACGCACACACACGCACGCACACACACGCACGCACACACAGACTTACACACACAGACTCACACAGACTCTCTCAGACCCACATGAACACAAACACACACAGACCCACAAAAACACACACACACACACACATACAAGTTATATTGGCGCAGTTTGAGGGTCAGTAGAAAACAGACTGCTGTCATATGCCAGGATGAAAAAAAAAAAAAAAACTAATACACTTTTTTACGTAGAATATTTGAATATTATTATATATTATAGTTTATTATTGTACTTTTTTGCATCAAAAACAATGGTATCAGAGTACGCTATTAATCTGACAGGAAAAAGGTGTTTGGTGCAGTTGCTTGATTCAAGTATAGATACAGATACAGACAACTTTTTAATATAGTATATGGAGTGTATAATAGAGTGGCAGGAAATGATCCATACAAAAAATAAAAATTATATATATCATCTTGTTGTAGAATGTGGACTGATCTGTGACCTGCTAAACCTGAAAAACACTGTTGCATCATGATGTTTCCAATATTGGCAATTATTTAATGAAAAAAAGTCCAAACTTGTACTTTCCAGGGTCTGAGGAGGTTAAATATCTTCTTAATAAAACCATATCTATCTATCTATCTATCTATCTATCTATCTATCTATCTATCTATCTATCTATCTATCTATCTATCTATCTATCTATCTATCTATCTATCTATCTATCTATCTATCTATCTATCTATCCATCTATCCATCTATCCATCCATCCATCCATCCATCCATCCCAGGCCAAAAGTTTGGACACACCTTCTCATTCTTTGCATTTTCTTTATTTTCATGACTATTTTCATTGTAGATTCTCACTGAAGGCATCAAAACTATGAATGAACACATGTGGAATTATGTACTTAACAAAAAAGTGTGAAATAACCGAAAACATCTCTTATATTCTAGTTTCTTTAAAGTATCCACCCTTAGCTCTGATGACTGTTTTGCACACTCTTGCCATTCTCTTGATGAGCTTCCAGAGGTAGTCACCTGAAATGGTTTCCTAACAGTCTTGAAGAAGTTCCCACAGATGCTTAGCACTTGTTGGTCCTTTTGTCTTCACTCTGCGGTCCAGCTCACCCCAAACCATCTCGATTGGGTTCAGGTCCGGTGACTGTGGAGGCCAGGTCATCTGGCGCAGCACTCCATCACTCTCCTTCTTGGTCAGATATCCCTCACACAGCCTGGAGGTGTGTTTGGGGTCATTGTCCTGTTGAAACATAAATGATGGTCCAACTAAATGCAGACCGGATGGAATGGCATGTCACTTCAGGATGCTGTGGTAGCCATGCTGATTCAGGTTGCCTTTAATCTTGAATAAATCCCCAACAGCGTCACCAGCAAAGCACCCCCACACCATCACACCTCCCCCTCCATGCTTCACGGTGGGAACCAGGCATGTAGCATCCATCCGTTCACCTTTTCTGCGTCGCACAAAGACACGGCGGTTGGATCCAAAGATCTGAAATTTGGACTCATCAGACCAAAGCACAGATTTCCACTGGTCTAATGTCCATTCCTTGGGTTTCTTGGCCCAAATAAATCTCTTGTGTTTGTTGCCTCTCCTGAGCAGTGGTTTCCTAGCAGCTGTTTGACCATGAAGGCCTGATTCACGCAGTCTCCTCTTAACAGTTGTTGTAGAGATGTGTCTGCTGCTAGAGCTCTGTGTGGTATTCATCTGGTCTCGAATCTGAGCTGCTGTTAATTTGCGATTTCTGAGGCTGGTGACTCAGATGAACTTATCTTCAGCATCAGAGGTGACTCTTGGTCTTCCTTTCCTGGGGCGGGTCCTCATGTGAGCCAGTTTCGTTGGAGCGCTTGATGGTTTTTGCGACTGCACTTGGGGACACATTCAAAGTTTTTGAAATTTTCTAGACTGACTGACCTTCATTTCTTAAAGTAATGATGGCCACTCGTTTGTCTTTACTTAGCTGATTGGTTCTCGCCATAATATGCATTCTAACAGTTGTCCAATAGGGCTGTCAGCTGTGCATCAACCTGACTTCTGCACAACACAACTGATGGTCCCAACCCCATCAATAAGGCAAGAAATTCCACTAAGTAACCCTGACAAGGCACAGCTATGAAGTGGAAACCATTTCAGGTGACTACCTCTGGAAGCTCATCAAGAGAATGCCAAGAGTGTGCAAGGCAGTCATCAGAGCTAAGGGTGGATACTTTGAAGAAACTAGAATATAAGAGATGTTTTCAGTTATTTCACACTTTTTTGTTAAGTACATAATTCCACATGTGTTCATTCATAGTTTTGATGCCTTCAGTGAGAATCTACAATGAAAATAGTCATGAAAATAAAGAAAATGCAAAGAATGAGAAGGTGTGTCCAAACTTTTGGCCTGTAACTGTGTGTGTATATATACATATATATATATATATATATATATATATAAAATATGTATGAGAATTAAAATCTATCTTAAAAAAATCTAGATACTTTTTTTTAATGTTTCATGCATGAAAGGGTTAAACCCAATTAGAACAGTAATTTGAACAATATGTACCTGACAATATATTATCAATATGATAATTAAAGAAATATACATAACAAAATGTGCCAAAATTATGTTGTTGAAATTATGTGGTTGGTTTCTGTACAAACGTGTCATTTAAAGGGTTAAAATTATGAATATTATTGAATATTTGGTAGTTTTGTTTCTGCCTCAGTGCGACACACCCTCTGTGGAGGTTCTGTGCTTTGCCTGTTCTGCGTTTCCTCGGTGGGCGGACACCTGAGGGTCCATACGCCGTCTGAGCTGCGGTACAGCCTCCTCTGTGGACGGTGGCGTCATGCTCCTGCTCATGTCCTTAACGTGTCTCTAATATGTTGGGTTGTATTCCACTCACTGCTCCTGAGGCCAACGCATGCTGTCCTCGTTCTCCCAGGACTCGCCGGGCGAGCGATAATGAAGGCCGCTTGTGATTGGCTCCCGTCGCTGCCTCCAGAGACGTCCGTCTGAGCGGTGCCAGCGCTACGCCAGACGGACGCCACTCTGTGTGTGTGTGTATGTGTGTGTGTGCGCTGGGGGCAGTACCTGCTGCAGGTGTTTGTGGGTAATTGCGTTTAATCCCTTTGTGTTTTCATTTTTGCGTCTCGTATCTTTTCTCTGGACGTGTTTGTTATAGATGCAGTTAATTCACAAACTGACTCATTCATCGTCTGTTTTATTCATGACTTATTTACTTTCTTCAGCCGTCGTTTAACCCTTTAACCCCGGCTCTTTTCTTTTAATTTCCCTCTTGTTTAGAGAAATTATCTTCTGAAAATATTTGCAGGAGCTCCTGAAATTAAACGACACCACTTATGTTTTTTTTTTCTTTCTGTCTCGTCGTCTGAACTTCAGATTACGCTCTCAGCCGCTGCTTATCTGTTTGTCAGATATTTGCCGTCTGTTGTCAGACGTGGTTGTTTGAAGCCGACGCCTTAAGGTTAACTTTCACTAAATGTATGAACTTTGAGATTAGAACAGTTTACACAAAAGAAGAGAGTGAAAACAAGAGAAATGGTGTGGAAAGTAGGGAAGTCCTGATCCGATCTGCAGATCGGTATCGACTGCCTATCTGGCATTTTTTAGAAGATCGGATTGGATCGGATTTAGTCACGAGATCGGGCTGATCCAGACCCGGTCCTAGGGTCGAGGGGGATGGGTAGGTAAACACATGTCCTGCCCCCCCCAAATTAAAGTTTCTGAAGGTGTAGAAAAGGACAACAGCAGGAGGCTTAGAGGAATTGGTAAAACGTCCGTGAGTTTTCACTTTAAGGTCCGGGAGTGATGAGCGAGTCGGACCCACAGGGCTTTTGTGGAATTATTTGACCGCCCCGCAAATAAACTAACATTCTTTTGACCCGCTCCAACCCATGAGTAACCCGCTGATCCGCGCATCACGAACGTACGGCGCAGACCACACCCCCATGTAACCCCTGGATGGACCTGTCTATAGATGCACTACAGCAGTGGTCAACATACGACCCCACAGTCCAAAACCGACCCACCAAAGGTTCTAATTTATCCCATAGTATGAATTTGGAAAGTGCAAAAATTATCCTAAAGTTATTTAGAGTCAAAGGTGTCATAGTTGTTTTAGTTCAGGTTCCACATTCAGACCAACTGTGATCTACAGTAAAATAATAGAATAATAACCTATAAATAATGACTCCAAATTTAAATTCAAATTTTGTTGTAAAAAGTCAGTATCAGATCGGTATCGGCAAAACTAATCCTAAAAAAAAATCTGATCGGAAGCAAAAAATCCAGATCAGGACATGACTAGTGTAAAGACATGGATGGCTGTGATTTAGTTCGATCTGTCATAAATGAATCAAACATGTTTTCCTTCTGCAAATGGAAGAACTTGATGTGAAATTTCCACCAGAACGTCTGATTCTTTGCTTCATTGCACTGATTTCTCAATATTCAACTACAAACTAAGACCATCAACAGTAAAGTAAACCCTTAAACTACCCAGAATTCCACTCCTACAGATGAAAGTGTTCCTTCAAAACTGTCCATTAACTGTGTTTGTATTAAGACAAAGATTTAATATCGACAAAAGTAACTGTTTTTTTTGTGAACTTGAAATTCAGTCTTTGGAACATTTGTTTTTTGACTACACATACACCAGGACAGTCGCTCCGTGACTACCGAAAACCAAAAGTAAAACTTCAGACGCTTCGAATGTCCGACCAGGCTTCTGTGGCTGTGTCATACTCTCTGTTGTCATGGTTACCCCCCCTTTATTGGCGCCCCAGCCTCAGAATAAGGTTTTTTTTTTTTTTTCTGTATTTTGTGCAGCAGCGCTGAGAATTCAGCAGCGCCAAATATATATATCGGAAATCCTGCACATGGGGTCTGCTTGTGTCCACCCTGGTTCCTGAGTGTTTGCGTTCTTCCCATAAGCTACATATATTCATTGGTTACACCTCCATATTGTATTGAAGGCACTGAACTGAAACTGTTCGGTACAAACGAGTGCACCGTTACAGCCCTAGTGTTGAGAGAAATAAAGTCAAACCCATCTGAGTCATTTAAGCAAAGATATGAAACCAAACGAACCAATGCAATGATATTCATCCCATTATCTATATCATAATACTGGAAGGTCTCAGAGTGTGTGTGTGTGTGTGTGTGTCTGTCTGCATGGTTCTGATAAGTGTAGATATTTTTAACAGTCCAGTTGGGTTCCCACAGCTGAAGAATGGTCCGTCTCCACATTAAATATCTCAAAAGTTGAGAGTTGAGTTATTTTGTAATGCAGAAGTTAACACTTTTCCGGACTCTCATGAGAAACTAATTGTACAAATTTAGCTGTTGATCGAACGATTCTCAGAATTCCATCATTATGCTGTTGACAAATCCCGGTCATAGTTCGGTGCGATACCAGTCATCCTTGTGGCGACACTGGTACAGTTTGTCTTTATAACATGGTGATGTTTGTCTGTGTTTTTTAACCTGGTTTTTTATTTACCATACATTCCGGTCTATGAGCCACTACTTTTTTCCAACACCTGTGAAGCCGTGGCTCTAAAATGATGCGGCTAATTTATGTTTTCTGGGCTAATGATCGATTCGGCTGACGAAGAAGGAAATAGAGCTGCTACACGTAAACTTGGCATCACTGAATTGATGGTGAGACGTTGGAGACAGGGTGGGTGTGGCTTATAGTCTGAAAGCACGGTAGTTTTAGTTGTTGCTTGTTTGTTTTTAAATGGACTCCTGACTTTCTAACTTCAGTCCCCAGATCAGTGTTTTTCAATCATGGGGTCACCTGGAATTCAAATAGGATCGCCTGAAATTTGTAGTAATTGATGAAAATAAAACTGTACTAATATAAATCTGTGTTGAGTTGACAGAGCCAATCCCAATCCATATCAGACAAACTGTGGTTGTGAAACTGCAGCACTGTGGTTTTGTTTATCTGTCAGATGTTCACTGTGGTCAGTTTCAGATGCTGCAGCTCTTTCATAATTCATAGTTTGAGTTCTTGTTTGTTCAGTATTAATTGTCCTCCTTGTAAATCACAGCTGGACTGACTGGACAGATCCTGACCAAGGAAAATCCAATTCTCCCTTTGTGTAGTAATCTACACCTGGATTACTGCCTCTGTCCCAATAATATACATTATATAAACTAAATGTCCTCTAAAATTACAGGTGCAGGAGACTTTCGTGATCATTTTTCATCAAATCTGTCAAACCTCAGTCATATCCTCAGTGTCATGAATCTGTAAGTCTTTCTATGATTACTCACCTGAATCTCTTGCATTATGGTGAACAGTTTCTTAGTGCCATCCACTATAAACAACCAATATGTTTACAAAACCGAAACGGGAGGTAACTCGGGCATCTGAGGAATTTGTCACAATGTGCATTGTGGGAAAGGGAGGTTCGCGCAGACCGCCTGACAGTGGCATCGGCAGTGCAACCATAGGATATTATATGGATGAAACAAACACGACGCAGAAACTGCTGAATGCGGAAAACGGCTTGAAATGCGGAAAACGGTTGGAGGAATATGCATAGAGTGAGGGAGCTCCTGCCGTTTTGTGTTGTGTCTGTTCCAGCTGCCACTGTTCAGGCGGCTGCACGAGCCTTCGTTTCCCACAATGCACGTCACGACAAATTCCTCAGCTGCCCAAGTTCCCTCCCAGCTCAGTTTGTAAACATATGGTTTGTTTCTGGTGGATGGAACTAAGAAAGTGTTCGCCGTAATGCAAGAGATTCAGGTGAGTAATAGCAGACAGACTTACAGATTCATGATACTGAGGATGTGACTGAGGTTGACAGATGTGATGAAAAATTGGTCACAAAAGTCTCCTGCAAACTTTAACCTGTATTTGAAACAGAGTATAGAAAACTATTACATGGTCAAAAACAAATTAATTTTAGCAAAAAAAAAAGTCTTCATTTTGAATGTTTGGGGTCGCCAGAAATTTGTGATGTTAAAATGGGGTCATGTGACAAAAAAGTTTGGAAACCACTGCCCTAGATATCAGTATTAATATGACCCCTGGTTCCCCACGGGTCAACGCACTAGTACAACTATATTATGACATTTATTGTTTTGTATCCCAGACCGCTGTTAGAAAAGAAACACCTGAATTCAATGTGTCCACAAACTTCTGTCCATATAGTGGATTAACAACCAGTGTGAAAGTCCAACAGTGGAGCTGGTTCCCACTGCCTGTAATAAAAGGCACTCATAAAGCAGAAGGTCTGTTCCACCGGTGACACTTTACCTCTGGACTGTGGAAGAGGGAGTGGCATGAACACAAGGAGGAGGAGGTGTGTGTGTGTGTGTGTGTGTGTGTGTGTCCACGTCTTTGAGCCATGAAACCGTATCTGTGACAGAAGAAGAAGAAACCAAAACACTGAGCGTCAAAGTTCAGCTCAAAACACACACTGACGTGAAGGAGAGTTGGCTGAAAGCAGCTACTGTCGTCCGTCCCTCCCCTCAACTGCCCCCCCCCGCCTCCTCCTACTCCTCCTCTTCGTCTCTGCCCGGCCGAGAGCGAGAGGAAAAAGAAAAGGATCGCAGAGGGAAGGACAGAGGGAGCTCGGCAGCGCTGGCTCACTCACTGTTTAGCGCAGGAATCCCACGGACTTTGGAGTTGTACGCACACACCGGCAGTGCCCCCCCCCACCAGCACGAGGAGGAAACGCCACATTAGCCCTGGACTATTTGGACCGAGCGCCATGGCACCTGCAGACTGACAGGGGACAGGTCTGAAACGGGACCTACGTAGGCTGGAGAGACTGATGAGGAAGGTGAGACTAGAACCAGCATCTGTCTTTGTCTTCACATCTTCATCATCATCATCTGAGGAGGGAAGTTGTTGTGGGCTTTGACTTTCTGAAATAACTGACCCAAAAGCAGTGTTTCCAGCCCCTTAGGTTGGTTCTAAATGTGCTGGAGGGCTGAGGAGGTGTTGGTTTCATCCTGTTCTTTAATGTGTTGGTGGTTTCCTATCAGTGTTGATCATCAGGGTGATTCCCCAGGAGGAATGTGTGCGGACTTTGGAATTTAGAAGCAAATGTAGCATTGTCCTCATAGCACAAGTCATCCAATATGTGGACAAAAGTATGTGGACACGATGAATCCAGGTGTTTCTTTTCTAACAGGGGTCTGCGATCCAAAACAATAAGGACTAATGTCAGAATGTAGTTTCATATTATGGGATAAATATCAGTGCATTAGTTAGTTTGGGTTCAGTTATTATCTTTGGTTCCAAAATGACTCTGATTTTAAATGTTCTTCCTCTAAATGTCTAATATTTTTCCTCCTCTGACTGTAAATAATAATTTCCATCTACTTTCATCACATCTGACTGAGGAAGAAAAATCTAGCATTAAACTTTAAGGAAATATTGATGTTTCTAAACTATACGGACATAAATATGTGGACACATCATGTCTCCAGCTGTCAGATGTCCTGTTCATGAGGATTGGACACAGAAACGTCAATATTAATAATCAATAGGACATTTATCCAATAATATAAAACCATATTCTGACATAGTCATTATTGTTTGGATCCCAGACCCCTGTTAGAAAAGAAACACCTGGATTCAGTGGGTCCATTGTGTATGAGCAACTATATTTTTATTGATTTGTCTTTTTTTCCATTTTGTTGATTATTTTGTTCATTTTTTACTCATTTTGTTGATTATGTCGTTCATTTTTTACTCATTTTGTTTATTTTGTTCATTTTGTTGATTATTTTGTTCATTTTGTTGAGTATTTTGTTCATTTTTTTACTCATTTTGTTGATTATTTTGTTCATTTTGTTGACTATTTTTGTTAATTTTTTTTTACTCATTATGTTGATTATTTTCTCAGTTTTGTAAGAAAAGAAACACCTGATCGTCCCAATACTTTTGTCCATTTCTTTACGACTCAGGCACTTATGCAATGAGGCCAACGATATGAAAGTTTGTGTTCTGCTTTATCTGCATCGGTGCTCGATAATAAATGAATCAGAGTGGGCGTGTGTGGAAGTGGAGGTTTTAAGGTGAATTATTCCTGCCCTTTACCCTTAAGTCCAGCCCTAGATTCGGACACTGGCTCATAAATGGGTGTTAAATAAACAGCCCAGAGGACTTATCCAAGTGTTCTGGCGTCCACACCTGCAGTTATTGTGCGCCTCCTCCTCCTCCTCCCCCCTCCTCCTCCTCCTCCCTTTCCCTTCCATCCTGACACACTCTGCCACTTTTGTTCTCTAATCTCATTTAGCGGCTGCCTTCTTCTGCAGGTTTCTACCCAAATCCACAGCTAATGACAGCGCCGTCCTCCGTCTCGCCCTGTCTCATCCTCTTTCTGACTGTTCCTGTCCGTTCTGTTTGTCTCTTTGTCGGCTTTGGAGGGTGTTTTTTTTTTTTTAATGTTGTATTCCTCTTGAGCGTCCCAGTGGGCGCTGAACTCCCAGGTGTGCGGTATCTGTCATCTCACCTATTCTGTCTGTGGGGTTTAGAACCTCCACCCTTAACCTCCACACTAACCCTTCCATTAGCCCATACTTTAACCCTTTACTTACTGCCTTAAAGGTAGTGGAGGGAAACTGGGACAAAATAGACAATCAGTGTTTTTAACCCTTAACCCCTGAGCCCTGATTCCAGGTGAAGGTTCAAAATCAAGACTTTTACTTTGGTATGAAAATTAGGGACGCACAACTGCAAAAATCTTTTCCAGCATTGGCATTATCCCCTTGAACGGAGAGGAATCTGCATCATAAATAACAGTGCATCATTATGTTAAAGTTTTTCAGTTCTTCATCACATAATCTATGAATGAACACAGATTAGTTAGTTTGGTTTAGTTTGAGTATGCAACACAACAAAGTAATCCTACTTGGTTTTTACAAATGAAACAGATAAGAAAACAAAACAAACAAAAAACTAAAACCTATACATATACATGAAAACAAAGTATGACTTCATTTGCACATTTGAAAAGGAGTAGGAGGAGGTAGAACTTATTTAATCCCACCCCTTCTCCACAAAACAGTCTATCATTTAGCTTCCTGTCAGCATAAAATGTACAAATGTATGAAAGACCCTTCAATATAAAAATGTATAAATCTATGAAAGAACCTTTAATGTAACACTGGAACTGGTAAACACACATCTGATATATTGATACCGATATATAGATACATTCTTTAATTTAATGATCAATACCTGGGTTTATTGTACAGATAAACTCAAAATGGGTCAACAACAGTCATAAAAAGCTGTAACTAAACAACTAACAATTCAACTTTGAGTGGCAATGATTAATTAATTAATCGATTAGTTGTTGACTCATCTGATAACTCAGTCATTTGATGAAGCCCAAATCCTATATTTCCCAGTGTCTCTCTTCCTCTTTTGGGACAGTAGAGTGAGTATCTTTGGCTTGTAGAACAAATGAGACATTTGAGCGAATAGTTTTGGACTTTGGGAAACACTTTTTCACCATTTTCTGACATTATATAGACCAGACATTACATTGATTAGCCTTGGTTCGTCTGTTGAGGAATCAAGGGTTTGCTTCTGAAAATCGCAAAAATTTATATTATTCAACTGGAGTATTTCTTGCTCAATATGAGTTAAAAATATAAATATAACCTGTTACTTCTTCTGTTGTGAATGTGTTTATCCAAACATATGTGGTTTATACTTGTATAGCATATGCTAATGCTAATTGCTAATGTCTGGGCTAGGTGCTGTGCATATTAAGATGAATAAAATATACAGAATGAATATACACATATGGAAAATAAAGTGAGTTAACCTTTAACCTTAGTTCATCTTAAACTTACACAGTTTTATTTAAAAGTAGTTTTGATCTTATAGTATCTGATCTACAGTTCATTTAGACAGAAGACACGTTATAAAATTGTAAGTAATTTATGACATTAAAATAACTGACCTAATATTTTGGCCATGTTGCCCATCTCTGTCCTAGAGTGGACTTCAGATTCAAACATTTGGATTCAATTGTTTCTCAACAGTTTTTATAAAGACAGGAAAATATTTGCAGCTTTCCACATCATATCATAGACCTACAGTCGTAGCCAACGGTTTTTGGCACCGACACTGAGTTTTTGCATAAATGTGTTTTATTAGCTAATAAACTTCAGTAAAACGTACAAAATGCTACTAATTTTCCTTCAGTAAACGTCATAAAACACATCTAAGAAAACTGAAACAGTGAAGGTTGTAATAATAAAACTGAGTCTACGGTTACATATGAACATTTTCTGCTCCATTTTACCACTGTGTGACTAAACCAGAAGTTCATCGATTCTTCCACGATTGTTGCATCAGCAGCGTGCTTATTGTCTATGTCGTACTTACTGAGTTTACGATCAATCCAATGTGAAGAAATAGAGATCATTACCTCTAATTGTGCATTGTCCTACAGATGTGTGTCATCTTGTTCATGAACTTGGTCTGATAGTTCTTCTCAACTCTTCTCTCAGTTACAACTGTTTGATTTTTGTTATTTGTATTTTTTTTTCCACCAAAAATGCTGCTACTTGGAGGGAAACTCCTTTAGAGACCTCCTCCTGCAGTGCTTTGTCCAATCATGAGGCTGGTTTATTGATGCAGGTGGTTCCATTTCATAAACACTTGGTGCAGGTGTGAATGTCCTGCTCTACTTTCTAATGGAAACAGTGAACGCCCAACAGTTAAAGGTGGGGTAGGAGATGTTTTCCTGGAGCATTTTTTACTATTTGCTTAAAATTCCCTTCACACCCTGATTGCAACCAATTAATTAAATGCTCTAACACAAAAATAAAACATTTTAGTCACCTGGAATGGACAGTACTGAAAAAACACCAGTCCTGTCCATTCCAGCCCATTGAAATGATTGAACGGTGATATGTCTATCAAACTCACCTGTCATTTGTCCCTCCCCCTCTGCGCTTACCCCTCTTTTTTCATGAATTATGCGTTCTCAGAGGCTTGGAGCAACTGGTACAGGAAAGGCAGCCAGAGCTTGGCTATATTAGCTATATTAGGATGGAAAGTTCACCGGGAAGCTGTTTTATCACTAACATAAATCACTAGGGAATGTAACGTTAGCCAGATAGGTGTGAACTGGGGCTGTTCTACCGACAAACATTATAGTGAAATGCACAGATTAACAGATTACAGCGTTCAAAGCAAACTTTAGTGGGCTGCTAGCCTGACATCAGTCTGACTGACATCAGCTGTTCCTACTCGCCTGAAATTATGTAGAACACGTATCAAAATAACAAGTGAGAAGTTCAACTTGTAATCTAGTATACTGATATACAGACCTGAATTCAGAGGTACGCATGGATCTGTGGGGGTGGGGGTGGGGGGGTGTATTGGAGGGAGAATGAATGAGGTACGCATGGATCCATGGACGGGAGTGAATTGATGCATTGCGCTTTCTGGTACTCTGGAGGCGTGGCTTTGGGGTGAAGTCTGAAGAAAGGGGTTTGGACTTTTGAATTGTGTAATGGTCATGGGTGTTGTTTGGTGTGAGGCCTGTTTGAGTGTAGGTGTAGTTTCCTTTCATCCTCTGGTTTATAATGTAGGGTTTACATAGTGTTGAGCATCGGTCCATCATTTGGTTTCCAGATCAGATTTTTCCCACCAATATTGCTGCAGTTTATGATTTATATCGTTAGCCTCCCAGCATAATATTTGGTACGTGTAATGGAAGATATTGTTGATGGGCTTATATGTAGTTTGGAGCGTACATATTATACCCTGTATAGTTCAGCCTCTATTTGTTTATGTTTATCTCTGGCAGAATGGTTGCGCAATAATGATCCAAGTCATATAAAGGTGCTCTGACAAGTTATTATTCCATGTTCTCTAATTTAATGTGATAAATAACCCGATGAAGGACGCATATTTGGGTTATGAATCTGACACTGAAAGTAAGGAAGGGGCGGGACTACATAGACCTTTACTTCTTTCTATTCCTTCTCAAGCTGTGTTTACAAGTTGATTCATATGTACCCTTAAGTTAAATTTATTGTATTTCATTATTTTTTTTTCTGTGATGAATGAGCATTGGTGGGTGCATATGGAATTGACTTCTTGATTTTATTGGTTTTTTTTTTAGTTATTTTGTCTGTTTTACTTCAAAGTTTGAGACAAATAAACAGTAATAAATAACTGGCTAAGTCATATTTTGGCTAAACTGTGATATCTACGTAACTTAAATCTCCTAACACGGTTGATTAATTTTATGTAGATTTCACAATTTGGCCAAAAATATGACTTGGGCAGTTATGCTACGAGGCTAACGATATGGCAAAGCATTTTCTTTGCTATTGTTCTTTCATGTTGTTGTTATTGTTTGTGCAGAAGTAGAAAACCACCCGGTGAAGTACTTTAAACTGCCTCGACTCTCAGGTCATTGGGTTAAGTCGATGAAACCCACATGCTGTCGTCTGGTAGAGAGTGTCCCCATAAAGATACTGGAATTAAACGACCTGTCAAATTGCCACTTAGATCGCCACAGTGGATCAGAGGTTGAACTTGAGCGTAATTGGTCATTAAAGGACCATAAGTCATTGTATGGATTTAAACTTGAACTCTAAATGTAAGACCAGCAAACAGCCCAGAGCTGAGAGGTGTTTTTTAATGACTTGACTTATTGATTGATTCTATAAACCGAAGCTGTGGAAGTGGGACTGAGGACTGGAATGTCAATCAGCATTCACACAGCCTCCAGTAAACCTGAGTAGAGTGGGATTAAAAGCTCCTGGAGCGACCAAATTTACACCATTAGAGCAAGTAAAGTGTTAGGGCGGACATTTTCTGAGTGGATTCAAGCAGAGGCTGGAACGTAGAGGACTTTAAGATTGACTGATAAGAGCAAATAAACAGAAAAAACCCATTTTAACGTGGTTTTATGTAATATTAATATTCCAAACTCTGCCCAGCTAGTGGTCAGTCTGGTACCAGAACACACTTAGAACCTGAACAAACTTATGCCGCGTTTCCCACTACGTGGAACCAGCTCGACTCAGCTCGACTCGACTCTGGTACCTGGTCCTATTCCTGGAGACCATTTCCAATACAGGATACTACCGACTTTACAGTACCTGGACGTCACAGCGATGCGCATGTTACCTCCGTGCTTCTGCTCAGAGTTGTGATAAACTCGGTGCTGCGTGTTGTCTTGTCAAACATCATGCTGAATTTTTTCGTCTGAACCACCCCAACAAACCGTGGTGTAGTTTTGCGAGCTGTCATCATGTGGATAACCTACGCTATATTTACTGTCAACTTCCGCATCTGTTTTTTGTCACAGAGACAACTGTCTGACCAGTCAGTGGTCTGCAGTGTTTACACGGCACCTTTTAGTATCTTTAGTATCTGGTCCCCAATCCTGGAACCTCGCGGAGGTGATACCAAAAAACTAGTACCGGGTACCAGATTCCAGGTCGTTTTTCGTAATGGAAATTCAAAAAGGTCGAGTCGAGTCAAGCCAGTACCACATAGTGGAAACGCGGCATTAGAACCTAAACCATTAACGAACCAACCCTGTGGATCCACAGACTGGATCAGACACTGAATAAAAGATAAACTCATAATTTCATCTGTTTATGGAATCATCAAGTTTAATTAAACTAAAACTCATAGACACTATTTTAACAGTCGCTAAAATAACAGTGTGTCTGATAATGTTGACGCTGCATCAGCTGATAGTTTACATTTTAGCTCTGTTAGCTTAGCCCTGTTAGCTTAGCTCTGTTTTTAGAGTAAAACAGCCACAGTAGAACCACTAATCACCTCTATTTTCTGTTGGTTTGTGTCGTCAATAACTGAACTAAAGATCTGTTTGAATCCAACAACGAGGTCAGAACTGTCACAGTTTAGTCTGAACTGCAGATCAACAAACATAAGAACATCCCATAATTATCTACCTTCATAATCCTCAGAATCCAACTCCATTCTGTTCATTTCCAGTTGAGTCCAGTGGAGGAAACAACCACTGTAGTTTGATCTCTTCTGTTCTTGGACTCTGACAGTTGTTTCTTTATGGTTCTCATCCCATCACTTTGTTCTAAAGCCTGTGGTGTTAGTTTCTTCACCATGGCAGACTGACAGTGACAAATCTTCCAGTTCATTCAAAATCTGGAGTTCATGGACATTCGTGGAGGGAGCATGTCTACGATGTCCAGATTTCGTACAAACCCATCGTTCATAAGATATTTTGTGGCTGAGGCATTAGTGCTCTTTCCTTAAAATGACGACATCCAGTCTTAGAAAATGAAAAAAATCAGGTGTTTTTGGTCTGTTTTTTCCATTTCTGTCAGGTAGTAACTTTATTTTTGTTATTAAATGGAGAAAACGAAAATCACTGTTTTTTAAAAATTGGTTTATCTGTTTCAACACCGAAAAAGAAAAATGCCTTGAAATTCATTTAAATTCTTCTATTGTAAAAAGAAACTCAATGAACCACAGTTTTTGTCTTGTTTCTGAAAAGAAAATCCAATTACCAACAGACAGACTGACCTAAAACCCTCCCTTTTATCATGTGCATTTTTCAGAGTGTGACGAACAGATGTATCAGTGTGTTAAACGTCCACAGTTTGTAGAATTATTTGTCCAGCTGAGCTGTAAAGTGGACGTTTCTTTACGGTGACGGCTGCTGTGGGTTCAAGGTGGGTCGGCTGATACTCACTGATCCACTTGCCACACCTTCAAACCCATTAACCCAGGACTCAACCCGTCCTCAGTCAGAAAACCCATTAACCTTCCTTTAACCCTTTCCTCTTCCTGTAATGACTACAGGTCAGCAGAAACAGGGAGACGCTCAAAGACTCTGGAAACATGTGTCCAATGGTTATATTTAGACTGCAGTTCTTCTCAAACTACTGAAATACTTGTGTTTGGGAGTATTTCTGTGTGGCAGTATTAGTAAATAGTACTTGTTGGTGCCTGTTTCTGTGTACATGTGTGTGTAGTGAATAAAGTATAAAGATGAGCTGCAGTGTGAGGCTGCTGTAGAAACCCAGAGGCCGGGCAGCGATGTCAGGTTTCCTTTGTTTGAAATATTTAATGAGTGTCCTCTGCTCTCTTGAAATATTGACTTTTTCCCGTATAGCCAGAGGGGACAGGCGAGAGCGAGGTGCTTCTCCCATTCACATAGAAAGCAAAAGCCTGTTAGCATCAAACTTTCATCAGCCGCTTTATTTATTATTTTTTGTTTTCTTTTTTTTTCTCCGTCCTGTTGATTAAAAAAAACATGATACTCCGTCTTGATTCGGAGGTCGATGCTAATGAAGAGTAAAGTGTGTGGGCGTCGACACGTACATGTTTTCAATACGCAGAAACCTCGTCTATGGGGGAACGAAGGTGTCCGAATATTAATGTGTAAGACAGACATGTGTGTGCATATTAGTCTGTAGTTGTGCATAAATGAATAAAGTTGTGCAAAAAAAATAAATAAATAAAAATTGTAAACTCTTGAATGAGTTCAGTTGTACATACAGTGTATTGTTTGTATTTTATCAGAATAGGAATTAAAAAGTTTTGACATAAAGAATCACAAACAGGAAATACAACTTTAGACTGGGTTCCATCCAGACTATATTATGGTCTGTTACCCGGGTATAGTCCAGACGGGGTATATTATGGTCTGTTACCCGGGTATAGTCCAGACTGGGGGTATATTATGGTCTGTTACCCCGGCATAGTCCAGACTGGGGGTATATTATGGTCTGTTTCCCCGGGCATAGTCCAGACTGGGGGTATATTATGGTCTGTTACCCCGGGTATAGTCCAGACTGGGGGTATATTATGGTCCGTTACCCCGGGTATAGTCCAGACTGGGGGTATATTATGGTCCGTTACCCCGGGTATAGTCCAGACTGGGGGTATATATGGCCCGTTACCCGGGTATAGTCCAGACTGGGGGTATATTATGGCCCGTTACCCCGGGTATAGTCCAGACGGGGGTATATTATGGCCCGTTACCCCGGGCATAGTCCAGACTGGGGGTATATTATGGTCCGTTTCCCCGGGCATAGTCCAGACTGGGGGTATATTATGGTCCGTTACCCCGGGTATAGTCCAGACTGGGGGTATATTATGGCCCGTTACCCCGGGTATAGTCCAGACTGGGGGTATTATGGCCCGTTACCCCGGGTATAGTCCAGACTGGGGGTATATTATGGCCCGTTACCCCGGGTATAGTCCAGACTGGGGGTATATTATGGCCCGTTACCCCGGGTATAGTCCAGACTGGGGGTATATTATGGCCCGTTACCCCGGGTATAGTCCAGACTGGGGGTATATTATGGCCCGTTACCCGGGTATAGTCCTATACCCGGGTCTGGACTTCCAGACTGGGTCTTAAAGCCTGTCCTGGTCCACAGACCCAGTAAACACCTCCAGTCTCTCCTGGTTTTGTCCTCCCTGTTTGGTCCTGGTTTGTCCTTGGCCGTTGCCATGGCTCCGCCCCGTTGCTGCGCTGACCTGTAATTGGCTGTTCGGGCCCGTGCAGGGTGCGTGTGCAGACGCCTGTCCCGTCCTATCATCTGGATCGCGGTCATGCGGTGTTGAAGGTGAGCTGGAATTAGGAGGCTTTACGCGGGAAGATAGAAAATAACGAGATTCTCACCGTCGCTGTCACACACTCAGCCTCGCCATCCAACCCGACCGCCCTCCAGCGCACCCCCCCCCGGCGGTCCCAGGGGAGCGCTGGGGGGCTTAACGCCGCGGATTTGGCTGTTCTGCCATGTGCCTGTCAGATAAGGAGGCAGACGCAGGCCTGCCTGGTGACACTCTACTGAGCGCGTGCGGTACAGCCTCCCCGCTTCGCCCTGTCACTCAAGTCACCTGCCACCCTCTGTTGCCGCCGGTGACGATCCCACACAACCACCGCCGCGGCGCCGTGCGGTATCTCATTTGCGGACCGCTCACACCTGCAGCTGTAATGAGAGGCTTAGAGGTGAACAAACAAAAGCAAACACACTGTCGTCACCTTTTGTCTCTGATTTTACTCCATTAACAGCAGAAAAACGACGACATTTAAACCCAGAACTATAATCCACAAGCGTCAAATCACACATTTTTCCACATTTTATCTTTTGTAATGTGTTGCATCCTCTGGCTGCCCCCTCCCTCCCTGTTTTCCACCCCCCTCCTCTTCTCACCACCTGTAATCCTGTTTCTGCAGCTGCTCAGGATCACAGATGGAAAAACCAGGTTTGAGAGTCTGCGTTTAATCCTTGTGTGAAGAACTTCTAGATGTGTTTCCTTAATACTTGAGCCCCCACTGGTCTGAACTCCCCCTTAAGCCCCTCTCCATTTCCTGCACATTAACAGATCATTTAATGGGTCAGTCATATGTTTAGATTAGGAGATATCTCATGTCCCATCCACACTAGACTAAATGAATGAATGAATGAATGAATGAATGAATGAATGAATGGTTATTTTTGGTTTGTACATTAATCACTACACACAGAACACCACAATAAACACAAAAACCAAAAAAAGGAATAGACCAGCAGCAGAAGCTTATTTTTTATGTATTCTTTTCACCTGACACACCACTTAAACTAAATTAAATGTTCTACATTGAGGATTGACATGATAACAAAAGAATCAGTAACAACAAAAATAAAAATCTACCATCTCCTCTTAATATTCCTGAAGGATCTTGTATTTTAGGCATTTTTTAAACTTTGTCAATGAAGTGAACAACTTAAATTCATCAAGCCTATCCCATAATTTCACACCAGAACCCAAATACATCTGGACTTCACATTTGTCCTCACTTTAGTCCATTCAATAACAAAAAAACTAGGGGTGTTAGAAATATTGGTTCTGCAATATGTCGCAATATTTCATTTCATGATACTGTATTGATATTTTTAGGTCTTTATTGAAATGCAGATATAGTAAAGGTTCATCTTTGTTTTTTGTTTTTGTTTATATTTTATTTATTATTTTTTTTAATCAATTTTTATTAAATAATGTTCGTTGCTTTGTTGGGATTGAACTAAAATACTGTTCTGATGTTAGTTGTGAACTAATAGAATCTGAACATTTGAACAGGATCTGAAACTGTAATGTCTGTAAAACATAATTTCAGTTTCAACACAGGAACATTTGTGATAGAACATTAGATCCTGTTGTGATCAAATAAGAATGTGTTTAGTATTTGTGCAGATTTCTGGTCTAATTCAATTCTTCAAGGATAATAATAATAATAATAATAATAATAATAATAAAAAGAAACAAACAAAAAATTGCCTTTTTAACAGTATCATGATATATCGTATTGTGATCCTAGTATTGTGATTTGTATCGTATCACCAGATTCTTGCCGATACACAGCCCTAATGCAGACCTCTGAAATTATAGTTACTCTCTTAATTCAAAGACCTCTACAATGGTATTTGGAACAATATTAAAATGTTATGTTACACAGTTATTTCCTTCCTCTGTTTTTTTTTTTTTTAATTCTTTCACACAACTATACAAACGCCTCCAGGTGAGTGTGGATTTAAGATGGAAAAGGTACAAAGTTAACTGTATCCACATCTGTATTCATATTCACTTAAACCAGTTGATTATTTTCCTGATTTTCACTGGTTTTGTTCAATAAAATGTCAGATAATTGTAAAAAAAATGTCAGTTTGTCCATAATAATAATGACATTGATCTAAAGCAGATGAAAGAAACCAGAGATATTCAGAATCTGTATCATTGGTTCTTTTCATATTCAATTGAGAATCCACAATCAGAAAGCGAAAAAATTACTCGTTATTTCCTTATTCATGTACAATTATTATTTTTTTTAAAGTTGTTTTTCATTCTTTTAACTGTACGCACAAATTAAAAATGGCTCCTGGAGGATTCTGTCGGTTTCTGTAAATTGATTTGAGAGTCTGGTTTGGACCGGCCTGATATGTAAAATGTCATGAGAACTATTGTTATTATGGTGCTATAAATAAAATTTAATTGATTGAAATAATCAAATGGACCAAATGTGGGGTTTCATGTTGACATTTCTGATATAATATTCTGATAAGTTCCTGGCTTCTACGTGTGCTGTTCTGGACAGTCGTGGGTTTGCTAGTATTCTGGGTCTGTGTTGGTAATTGGATTTTCTTTTCAGAAAAAAAATAAGAGCTAGTGGTTCATTGATTTTGTTTTAAAATAGAAGAATTAAAATTGAATTTCAAGGTGCTTTTCTTTTCAGTGTCAAAACAGATAAACCAAATTTAAAAAACTGATTTTCGTTTTTTCTTTCTAACAACAAAAAATAAAGTTACTACCTGACAGAAATGGAAAAACGGACAAAAAACCACCTGTTTTTATTTTCATTTTCTGAGACCAGATGTCATTTTCAAGGAAAGAGCTCTAATGCCTCGGTCACAAAGACTCTTACGAACCTTCCAGTTCGTACGAAATCTGGAGTTCGTAAACATTCGTGGAGGGAGCATGTCTACGATGTCCAGATTTTGAACAAACCCATCATTCGAAAGAATCTTTGTGTATTTTTTTATTAATATTTTTGATTTGTACATGAATAATGAAATCATGAGTCATTTTTTCATTTTCTGATTGTGGGTTCTCAAATTAATATGAAAAGAACAAATGATACACAGATTATTCAAGTATAAGTGTCTAGAATTTGAAAATGTGGACTTTTTTCTGAACGTTCATGAAATAGTCTGTGTTTAATTCGACTAAAAACTCCAGCCTCGGCCACATTAACGCAGGTGAATATAGGCGATTAAGAACATTCTGTCCACGCAACCGTTACCGAATATGTGTTCACATGACTCATCATTACTGTTTTTTATCCCAGACCCCTGTTAGAACAAAAAACACCTGGATCCAACGTGTCCACAGACTTTTGTCCATTTGTGTCTGAGTTAATTATGACATGAGGATAATGATGTAATTACTGTATAAACCCTAATCCTGACCAGTCCAGGTTCATTTGAAACTCTCCAGTTTTTCCTAATGGGACATATCTGTGACACCTTCCCTCCAGCAGTACAGTGTGGTTCTTACCCCCCCCCCCCCCTTCTCCTCAGACCCTCCCCTGCTCGGGCCCCTCCTCTTGGCAGCTCCTCCAGGCAGGCTAATTGACTCAGTCCCAGGAGGGGGGGGATCATGGCACATTTCTAATTTGGCTTCCCCTCCTCCAGATAAAAGCTACACCCCCCCCCGCCCTCCCCTCCTCCCTCTCCATCACCCTCTCCTCCTTTTCTTCAGATAATGTTGCATATTTTGTTCGTTGTTACAGAAAAACCCAAGTGACTTCTGTGTGTTTCGTGGTTTTTCTTTGTGTTTTTTTTTTTTTCCTGCACCCCCCCCCCCCCAGATCCAGACGTTAGCGACACCTGACTACATGAAAGCACATACAGATCAGCCCCCCCCCCCCCCCCCCCGCCCCTTCCCTCTCCTCCATGGGGTACACCTTCAGAGAGCCTCCATCTCCTCCACCCACACCTGGGGGGGGGGCGCTGTGGGTGTGTCTGAGCGCACACGCACCACAACAAAGACGTTTTAGCATCGATTAGATCACGCTTCACCATCACATGTAATAACTGCCACGTCTACGGTTCTGCGAGTCGGACAAAAACACCAAAACCCCTAGTGTGTGTTCAGTTTGGGGTTTGGTTGGTGGACATGTCGTCTGTGTGGGTGGGGTTCTGCATAAATCACTTCTGGACACTGAGGATGAATTTACTGCAGTTAAAGTACATTTACTGCTGAGGTTTTGTTTTCACACAGGAAATACTGTAGTTTTTACTGTAGTACATACGCTATGTGTCCAAAAGTATGTGGACATGTGAACTCAGGTGTTTGGGATCCAAAACAATAATGACTAATGTCAGAATATACTTTTATATTATGGGATAAATATCAGTGCATTGGTTAGTTTGGATTAAATTATCTTCGTTTCTAAAATGACTGAGAATGGTTTGGACTGAATTTATGTCAACATTGATTTTTTTTTTTTTTTAATCCACAACTATGGTCTCTTTTCCATTGACCCTCAAATTGTGCAATAACTTATACTGAGCAAGAAAAGACTCCAGTTGAATACTATCAATTGTTGCAATTTTCGGAAGTAAACATTTGATTAGTCAGCAGACGAACCAACTAGACAAACTAATCACTAGTCATGCTTCCATTGACCCTCAAATTGTGCAAATATAACTTGCACATATACATTTACCAAATGGAAAAACAACATTTTCACCAATACTCTCATTTTTTGATTAAAAGTTTTTGTTGGTTTTCCAGGCGTAGTGAAATTGGTATATCACGCAAAACTTTTATTGAAGGAAAATTATTAACACTTCGTAAATTTTATTGACGTTTGCTAATAAAACACATTTATGCTAAAACTCGGTATCGGTGCCAAAGCTTGTCTATGATAAGACATGTGGAAAGCTGCAAATATTTTCCTGTCTTTATAAAAACTGTTGCGAAACAATTGAAGACAAATGTTTGACTGATTGAATCTGAAAAGTCCACTCAACGACAGAGATGGGCAACATGGCCAAAATATTAGGTCAATTATTTCAATGTCATGAATTACTTACAATTTTATAAAGTCTCTTCTGGCAACATGAACTGAAGAAAAAAATACAATCAAAAATACTCTTAAATAAAACTGTGTAAGATGAGCTAAAGTTAAAGGTTAACTCACTTTATTATATGTAAATTTATTCTGTGTGTTTTATTCATCCTAATAAAAACAGCACCTAGCCCTAACATTAGCAGTTAGCATTAGCACATGGTACACAGGCATAAGCCACATGTGTTTAGATGAACACATTCACAATTAATATATTAGAAGAAGTAAACAGGTTATTTTATATTTTTTTAACTTATATTGAGCAAGAAAAGACTTTTTTGCGATTTTTCAGAAGCAAACATTTGATTAGTCAACAGATGAACCAAGGCTAATCAGTAGTCGCTTTTCCATTGACCCTCAAATTGTGCAATAACTTATACTGAGCAAGAAAAGACTCCAGTTGAATACTATCAATTTTTGCAATTTTCTGAAGTAAACATTTGATTAGTCAGATGAACCAACTAGACAAACTAATCACTAGTCACTCTTCCGTTGACCCTCAAATTGCGTGAATATAACTAATGGAAAAACAATAATTTCACCAAAACTCTCGTTTTTCGACTAAAAGTTTTTGTGCTGGCAAGAGGTGGTTTTTCAGGCATGACACAATTGGTCTGTTATGCAAAACTGTACTGGAAAGACCTTTTTCCGCAACTAGAGTCGCATGAATAAACTAGGAAAGCACTCTGAGAGCGCAGACCTCCACCAAGGCAGGTCAGCCCCCCACCCCCCCCCCCCCCACCCCGATTACCACAAAATGTAATCATTTTTTAATGTAGTACAAGTAAATAATATATAATAATAATGAATATCTGTAAATCAACACCATATTTATGTTCGTCCACGTTTATGGAATGACTTCTTGTGTCATCTTGTGATAATGAATAAACAAATCATTGCATTTGTGATTTAATGGAAAAAGTGCTTTTATACAGTTCCGTTTTTTGGACATTTAGTAAATATAGTTTTGTGCAGATGTCCGACGGAGAAGCCACTTATGATTTTAAATGTCCTATCTAAATTTCTAAAAATACCTGTGTTCATTTATCAAATCCTCCTGAACAGGACATCTGACAGCTGTAGACATGTGTCCACTATTTATGTCCATAGAGTTTAGAAACAACATATTTCTCTGTACTTAATGGTAGATTTTCTTCCTCAGTCAGATGTGATGAAAGTAGATGGTTAGATGAGGAAGAAAATTATTATTTACAGACAGAACAGGAAAAATATTGTAGATATTTAGAGGAAAAACATTTAAAATCAGAGTCTTGTGTAAAAAAAAAAAAGAAAAACATCAGTGATGAGAATGAAGTCCAAACCATCTCTGAGGTGTTTTGTACTGAAGGACGATGTAGAAGTTAATTTAACCTGAAAACCTCATATTTAGTTTTTATTTCATTGGTCGATGGCTGTTGTGAAGGCGTCGTCTTCGTTGTAATCTTTTCAATCTTCTCTGAAACTACAGGTCGGATTAATTTCTAATTTGATAGGTTTCTTCTTTGGGACAATGTTCCAGTGTTTTAGATTTTTGAATATTTGATGACTTTTTAAATATTCTAAATGTTCCTTTCCTTCTACTGGTCCCTATGTTGATGGTTTAGAACATGTAAACGGTTCCGATATCAGTCTAGTTCCTATTGAACACTGATAGAAATCATATATGGACTGTGATTGGATGAGTTCAGTTCTCCTCCAGTGAAAGTCCCGCCCACTTCTATAGTTAGATTGATCTGCATCCAGACCAATGTGTATTTAGCATATTTTTGTGTATTTTTGTCTATTTTTAGATGTTTGTGGGGGTATATTTTAGTGTATTTTTGTTTTGGTTTTTTTGTATATTTTAGTGTATTTTTAGATTTTTTTGGTATATTTTAGTGCATTTTAGTGTATTGGTTTTGTATTTTAGTGTGTTTTTCCATATTCTTCATATTTTAGTGCATTTTAATGTTTTTTTTATGTGTTTTAATGTAGTTTATAAATTCTTTGTACATTTTAGTGCATTTGTAGTGTATATTTTGCGTACTTCAGTGTGTTGTTTGTGTATTTTTGTGCATGTTGGGGTTTAATAACTATGAGACTCGTTGACTGTTTTTATGTGAATTTAAAGTCTGAAATTTCACCAAAGATGGATTGAAAAACATGTTAAAGTCCCAGGACTGGACCAGAGAACAGAACCTGACACCCGTACACATTCAACTGGTTCTGATCCACACAGAACAGACGCTGACGGACAGGGACACTGGGACTATTTTTACTAAATTAGAGTGTCTGGATCCTTCCTTCACTGCCTCAGACTTAGTTTTTGCATCAGTGCAGAACAGAAAGAGAAAGCAGTGAGTTTTAGAGTCAGAACAGGAGTATTTTCCGTTGGGCGGCAGATGGAAGGAGCAGGTCTGGACTTTCCACAGCGTCCTGTCGAGGCGTCCACGTGTCACATGTGTTTTCCCACAGGACCGTCGGACCTCCAGCCTGCAGCTCAAATACCTTATTCTGTCCATCTGACAGAGCCTTCCTCCTCTACATACCACACATGCTTCAGCGGAGCCTGTCCCAGAGCCCCGTCCAGCTGCGTCTACCTGAGGACGCTCGGTCCAACGTTTGACTTTAATGACGCCTCATTGTCCAGCGTCCCGGTTCTGAACTCCGAGGTCAACGGCTTAAGCGTTTTTCTCATTGAAACAGTGAAAATAGCTGCTGAGGCGTCCCAGCGTGTGAACGGTTTTCAGCTGTGGTGTTTACAGATGCCATCTGGGCTCTGATTGGTTAAGGAAGGGCTGTTGTTTTAGTCCAGTTTGTTGTTTGTTTGTTTTACACTTTAGCGGTAAAACTATTGGTTGAATTCAGGACCATATTGGGTTTATAGATTAACAGTGACCCATAGGGGTGTTAGAAAATATCGGTTGTGTAATATATCGCGGTATTTCATTTCCCAATACTGTATCGATATGTTGAGGATTTATTCAAATGCAGATATGGCAGAGGTTCATTTTGTTTTTCTTTATTGTTTATATCTTATTATTATTATTTCACGCTGTTTTATTAAATAATGGTTATTCAATCATCCTAAAAGCACTTTTTACTGTCTGAGAGGCGGATGGTAGTTCCTTTGTTGGGATTGCACAAAAAAACATTATGATGTTAGTTGTGAACTATAGATATGAACATTTGAACAGGATCTTAAACTGTGCTGTCTGTGAAACAGAATTTCAGTTTGAACACAGGAACATTTTGTGAGTATAGCATTCGATCCTGTTGGGATCAAATAAAAACGTGTTTAGTATTTGTGCAGATTTGTGATATAATTCAATTCTTCAAGGAAATAATCATTTTTAAAAAAGAAAGGAACAAAAAATTGTCTTTTTAACAATATCATGAATATTGTGATATATCGTATCGTGATCCTAATATTGTGATTTGTATCGTATCACCAGATTCTTGCCGATACACAGCCCTAGTTACCCAGAATGGATGTGATTAAATTAGGGAAAAGTAGGTCAAAGTTCAAATTTTATATGATTTTTTATCTGGGTTTGTTTGTTTGTTTGTTGTGTTTGTTAGCAGATAACTCAAAAGTTATGGACAGATGTTGATGAAATTTTCAGGAAATGTTGATAACGGCACAAGGAACAAGAAATAAATTTTGGTGGTGGTGGTGGGGTGCTTTTGTAGTTCAAAATCTTCTCATTTACTTTTAATGGGTGAAATACGTGAGGGGTGGGGCTTATTCTACCTGGCACCACTTACTTTCATATTGTTTGACCTTCTAAACTGGATTATCTTTAAGCTGAGTATGACCTTTACATCACCAGTTTTTCCTCAGATCTGTCAAAGCTCAGTCCATATCCCTCAGTATCAGGAATATGTCAGTTTGTTAGTACTCACCTGAGTCTCTTCCTTCTGGTGAACAAATTCAACCAAACCATGTGTGTTACAACGGAGCCGGGAGGTCACATGGGCATTTTTGGAAATCTGTCGGCAACGTGCATTGTGGGAAGTGGAGTTCCACACAGCTGCATTATGACCGCAGCCGCAACAAACACAGAAAACACATATGAAAGTGGTCTGGGTCAGATTTAGGACCGCATAGAAAGTGGTCTGGGTCAGATTTAGGACCGCATATGAAAAGTGGTCTGGTCAGATTTAAAGTGGTCTGGGGTCGGATTTAGGACCACATGTGAAAAGCAGTCTGGGTCAGATTAGTGCTGTTCAAACTGTCTTTAACAGATCGATACAGGTCAAATATGGACACTAAAATCAGATTTGGGGCCACATTTAGCTTCAGTGTGAACGGAGCCTTAGTCCAAGTAAACATATGAGGTTCTGTTGGACAGCTGAGATACTACACTCTGACAGTAACTGTACTTTTTATTGCGTATGTGTGCAGGTCTTGAAAGTCCTAAAAAGTCTGGACAACGGTTTCAAACTGGTTTGTCGATATTCATGCCCTTTTGTGATTTTCATATGTTTTGAAAATGTTTCTGTCAGTAAATATAATTATTGTGAACTTGGCATCCATCATTTGTTGAAGTGAACTTTTCTACTACACAAAACAGGTACATCTGAACCAAAAAGGTAGGAACGCAAGTATAAAACACAGAAAGTCAAGGTCTGGGAGGAAAAAATAGAAGTTTGGAAAAAGTCTGCAATTTTAATTTGGATAAAGAGCAAACATCCTGGAGTAGGATTAGTAACTAAATCAAAGTAGTTGGAAATCTTTAAAAATAACCATTTTATTATCATGGTTTAAATTGGTTCAACTCTATTAACTATGGACGGATATGAATGTGAACGGAACGAATGAAATTAGACCAAAGACCATGAAAGAGTTAAAAAGTATCAAACCTGCACATACTCTGAATGTGGATTTAGCATATTTAGTGTATTTTTACGTATTTTTGGTGTATTTTAGTGCTTTTTTTGCTGTATTTGTTGTATTTCTTGTGTATTAAAAATATATATATTTTAGTGCGTTTTCATGTATTTTCAAAAAAAAAAAAAATTTAGTGTAGTTTTGCAAATTCTTAGTATATTTTAGTGTATTTTGGTCTATTTTATATATTTTTTGGTGTATTGATGCTTTTTTCACTGTATTTGGTGTATTTTTTTCATATTTTTTTGGGTATATTTTAGTGCATTTAGTGTATTTTTAAAAATTAATTTTAGTGTATTTTTACATATTCTTTGTACATTTTAGTGTATTTTTTACATATTTTTTGTGTATTTTAGTGCTTTTTCACTGTATTTTAGTGTATTTTTGCATATTTTTTTTGCATATTTTCATGCATTTTAGTGTGTTTGTTTTGTATTTTTACATATTTGTGTATTTAGTGAATTTTATGGTAATTGTAGTGTATTTTAGTGTATATTTTGCGTTCTTTAGTGTATTGTTTGTGTATTTTGTGCATGTTGGTGTTTAATAACTATGAGGCTCTTTTAACTGTTATTTATGTGAATGGTACGGTCCTGAAATTTCACCAAAGATGTCTTTAAAAACCTCTTAAAAAGTCCTAAATGTGACTTGAAACCTGCAGATTCCTTCAGTACATGTCGTCTATGTAGGCTAACCGACCACACTAGTAACCAGTGCATTTCATCGGGTCGGTATCTTTTACTTCCGATAAAACCCGGTGCTTTAATGGAAGGACTGACATCCAAACTGACATTCAGATGCATCAAGAAGTGTCCGTTTTTAGTCTTTTCTTTCCTCCCTGCGTTCTGCGTGGCTGTTCAAACCTGCAGATGTCATTAAATATTTCAAACACACATTAAAATGATAGAAATTCAGAGCTGTTTTATTGGCAGGCTCCATCAGTTAGCGTCCTGAAACGTGGAGCTGCAGGCCTGTCTTTAATGTGACCACCGTTCTGGACCGGGGAGAGGCTTGGCGGCCGTTTCATGTGTGGGAGGGGTCTGTGGGGTGGGGGGTGGGCTTCAAACAGCAAAGTCTTTTATGCTGTAAACTCCATATGTGACTATAGCTTAATCCCTCATTAGCATGTCCCCTGGTTTTAATGACCACATAATGCATGTATATGTGTTTCATGCATGAGACGGAACGTTTGACTGATTACTTCCATGTTATATGTGACTGCTGACGAAAAAAAAAAGTAGAAATAGGAGACGCAGAAAGGACGTGAGGATGAAAAATGAGGGGAGTTTTGAATAAATATACGATTAAGGCTGTGAAATTACTAAGATTACTGCTTTAAAAACGCCTTTCCTCCTCTTTTTGTTCTGTTTTTGGACCTCAGTTCTTTAGTTCTTCACCTTGAATTTCCAAAAAACATTCATTAAATCTAAGAGCAGTTACATTCCGAGTCCTAAATCCCAAATGTTTGTGTCTTTTATATGCATCTGTTTTTCTAGTTAATCTTTTGCGATACAATTTAACCCTTAAAGACCCAAAACATCCACCTTTAACCTAAACCATCTATTGATCTAAACTGTTTTGGACAATGTCTACAAAGTTATTCACAGTTTTGAAACATTTTAGATGGATTTTTGAGATATTATTTATATATATATATGGTTAAAATTTATTTTTTAACAGTTACATTGTTATTTTTAATCCTTTTTTTGTGTATTGTTCATTCGGGGGAGGTATTCATACAAGCCTTTTTTTTTTGGGCTTCTAACCTCTCCTGCACAATTTTGTACTTGTTTGAATGTTGTTGTTTTTCCCATTGCTGCTGTTTTATTATGTGCAAATAAATAAATGATTAGCAAGAAAGGATTAGACATTTTAAAATGTTCCTTTCCTTCTAATGGTCCATATTTTAGTGGTTTATACCGTGTAAATGTTACAGACTAGGGCGCTGCTAGCAATTGTGGGCCCCATGAAAGTTAAGTGCTGTGGGCTGAATTGGGGGGGGGGGGCTGGGGGCTGGGGGCTGGATGTACGTGGGGTAGGGGCAGCAGTTATATAACTAACGCTGGTGTGAAACTTAACATGGTTTCAACGTTCTATTCCTCTCTTATTCAGCGGATCTTACATGAAATTTTCACAACTTCTAACCTGTACCCACTGGACCCCCTCCACTGCTCTATGGGCCCCCCACAAACGCTGGGCCCCATGAATTTGTCACATATACCCCCCCGTTACAGCGCCCCAGGTTACAGATATTGATAGAGTTTCTATTGACAGAAACCCACTGTAGAACACATGTAGGAAAACCAAACCCTCTGTCATTTACAGAAACTGAAACTGTCAAACTCGAATGGTCGTGGAATGTGCAGATTCGTGTCGGTGTTGTGTTGTTCCAGTGTGTGTGTGTGTGTGTGTTTTTGTGTGTGTGTGTCCAGTGACAGTAATGGTGATGGATGTAAGCGGAGACATAATAAGTGGGCAGCGTCGTAGCTTCAGTTTAGTCTGTGGTGGAAGTAGAGGAGCAGGCTGGGACACGCCCTACACCTACATACCTGGACACACCTCCACCAGAAACACTTCAGCTCCAAACCAAAGCCCATATGTGTGGACAAATACACCTGGAAGACACTTATGTGAGGAGGGTTTAGGGGACACGTTCTAACCTTTAACATAAGCTCATGATGTCAGATGTTCACCTTAAAAAATACAGATGGTTTGAAGTAATAGCCTGTACCTCCTGATCACTAATGCCGACATCCTCCTTAATTGAAATCTACAATAGCCCCTCCAGTACACAATGAATTATGAGGTAATGGCTTTTTTTTAAAGTAGAGAAAATGAGATATTCAAAATGAGGAAACTTGAACAATTCTACAATAATGGCAACCCGTTTATGGATTTTTTTTGAGACAATGTATTCCCTTCCCCCTCCCTTTTTTTTTTTTTTTCTTTTTTTCTCTCTTTTCTTTATTACTTATTTATTTATGTTCTTATGTTATTGTCCCAGTTTAATTATTGATATGCAGATTATGTCTTAATATTCTTTTCATTGTATTGTTTTTCTTCTGGTTTCATTGTTATTTGTTCCCAAAAAATATGCAAATCTGAAAGTAATTGTGTTTACAAACCTGGTTAATGTTGACATCAGTGTGCCATGGTGTTGGCATGGACCTTTTTTTTTCTTGTATGCACATCAATAAAAATATGAAACAAACAAAAACATACAGACGGTTTGAAAATGATACAATAACATCTGACTGTATTGAACTCAACATGAGGAATGTTCAGTGTTAACACTGTCCCACACACCATAGATGGATCATTTTTCAATCTAATAACCTTTTTGTGCTCATATTGTTTGTTTATTGGTTTTATTTGTGTTTCAACGCACTAACTCAAACGCAGCAGAACATATATAGTTCTTTCTGATGTAGAATAAGCTTTGTTTTGCTTCATTCCAACTTCCTTTGAACATATTTAATGTATGATTTCATGTATGACTAAGATCACACGAAGGAATTTAATTTCATTTACTCTTTCTATTTTTACTTTGTCAGTGCTTCCCTTTTCTTCCACATTTCTCTTCTAATTTCCAAATAACATACATTTAATTTAGTTCCAGTATAAAGACAATTTATTTATATCAAACCACTTTTTTTTTTACTTAATTTTTTTCCTTTGTGACCACCTCCAAAAGCTGCTGCAAGTCCTCATCAGAACCAAAAATATGTGTCATCTGCAAATAACACATATTTTAACACATTTGATACTGTGCAAATGTTTTTTATATACATAAGAAACAATTTAGGACCTAAAACTGACCCTTGAGGTACCCCACATGTTATATTCATCAGTCTAGGTTTATACTCATTCATTTATATATTGTTGTCTGTTGAAAAGAAATCGTACTTCTCCATTTTTCTAATCCGTTTATTGTGATTGTGTCAGATTCTTTCTTAGGTCTAAAAGTAGACCAAGTACAGACTTCTTAGTAACATGATATTCAGTTATTTCTTCTACCAAGTCCATCAGAACCAAGACTGTCCATCTACTATTCCTAAATCCATACTGTCTGTCTGTCTCAATAAACGGTCTAATGTTTCTATGAATTTTGTTCAAGTTTAACCCTTAAAGACCCAAATATACACCAGTGACCAAACACATCTACTCATCTAAACTGTTTAAAACCTGTTGATCCACTAATCCTATCAATCCATGTCAGTATTGGTGTAAAATACAGTTCTTCATCTTTGCATGGTCATGAGATATGACCGTATTTGGGCGTTCAGAGGCTCCATAGTTACCGTGGAAACACCATCATCTTCTACAACATTGATTCAGCAGTAAAACCCATGGAGTTGGATCAGTGACAGTGGATGGACACACTGGGGTTATATATAAATAATGAAAAAAATAAACAAAAATGAATTAAAAAAAAAAAATTACAAAATAATAAATGTAAAAAAAGTAATATTTACTAAAATAAAGAAAATAACACAATAAGCAACAAAATGAACAAAAACCAAGTGATCAATAAAATGAACAAAAATTCATAATAAATCAACAAAATGATAAGAACATAAACGAAATTAGCTACAAACTGAACAAAATTGATTATTTTTTTTCCTTTTAATTAATAAAAATGAATAAAAAAACTTGAAACACTGATTCCCCAGTAAAACCCATGGAGTTGGATCAATGATGAACACTTGTTTTTACATTCAGTTAGCAACATCTTTGCAGAAAAAAATAACTTTTTCTTCATTTTTCTGTGTTTTGATGTAAAAACCTTTGGATTTACTCTGAGTTTTCATGAACATCTGCATGATTTGTGAATTAAATACAGGAAAATACATGATTTACACCAAAAAATGCTGAATACAGAAGATATTATTTTGAAAAATGTATGATAAATCAGTTGAGAAAGGTAAAGAAAGGTAAAGAAAACTGCCTCAAAAGTAGCACTGGGTTTTTATGGGTTAAAGACAATTTATTTATATCAAGCCACTTTTTAACTTTATTTCCTTTATGATCACCTCCAAAAGCTGCTGCAATTTTCCACCAGAACAAAAAAAATCATATGCAAATAACAAAAACTTTTACCCATTTGTTACAAGTATATAAATATACAGAGAAAACCCCGCAGCAAATCCAGGAGGCGGAGGTCTGATCTGGGCGTTGGAGGGTTAACTTAGCGTTACATCACCGTGAGAACAGATTAACACAGCGTCCTCACACTGTGTCGTCAGTATTTATTTTCCGCAGAGCCGGGATAGAGCCGACACACCGACACACTGGTTCGACTTCCTGAGCAGAAAAAAACCTGTCAAGCACAATTATTAGCAAAGTAAGCGAGCCCTTCTGTAAACCGCTGAACCGTGGAGCGTCGAAGCTAAACCACTTCCATCCCACGCCGTGTGTTATGATCGCTGCATGTGCTTTATGGGAGGTCCTGTCAGACTCTGGAGCTTCACAGTCGATCAGAACCCAGGTTCAAGCTCGTACGCCTCGGAAAAAAAGTCCAACCGCAGCTTTTACAAAAACAGCAGGACCCGCACCAGGGTTCCAGACCACGTTAAAATATGATAGACTATGTGGTGAAGATTAAAAAAAAAATACACAAACCATCACACTGTCAAAGTAAATTCAAACATACACCCCTGGGTTTATCTGATGCCCTGATGACATTAAATGCATCATGTATGATCCTGTTTCCACATTCATGTACATATTTAATACATTCCTGAAAACTGTAACATGTCAGAATTTCAGATTAATCAGGAATGTTAAATCGGGAAAACTCCCAGTAGTGTCATGTCCGGTGTTGGAACCCGTTAAATAAACCCTTCGCTGAATTAACAGTCAAAGCAGCAAAGTTTTTAATGGAGTCACTTGGAATAATGTAGAAATACTGAGTTAGTGTCACAGTTCGTACGGTGGAATTGTCCATAAAACTGGCGTTTTGGAGTGACGAGAACTAGAATAGGAGCTCTTTGCGGATGCTCTGCTGTCTCTAAATTTGAGAACTATGTGTATTTGACTGGGCGGCATGAGGCTGATTTTATTTATTTTAATCACAGCACTGAAATGACACAGAATTCACTCAGAATCTTCCCTTATTGTTGTGCAAAGATCAATGCATTTTTTTGGCTTTAGAAATATACCCAGGGTGCGATTTGTTGCGGGGGTGGGGATCAACCCCTCCCTTTTGGTTTGTACATCCCTACTTCTGCACAATGAATTTCATCCTTGGGGGGGGGGGGGGGGACCAACCAATGTAAATATCAGCTGGTTGTGACAGTTTTCTTCCACCTATATCCTATATTGCTGACACTAACGTTCACCTGAACCCAACTGTCAGCGGTCTCAGAATTTGCGTACGTCCCCATGCACTGGGGCACCCAAAAGGGGGGGGGGGGGACCGTGACAAATTCATGGGGCCCAGCATTTATGTGTCCAGTGGATACAGGTTGGAAGTTGTGAAATTTTCGTGCAAGATCCGCTGAATAATAGAGGAATAGAACCAGGAGTTGGACAATGAAAGTATATAAAGTTTAATTTTTGTTGTTTCACACCAGCGTTGGTTATGTCAGTTATGGACCGCATCCTCATGAATATAACTGCACCCCCCCCCCCCCCCCCCCCCCCAATACTCTGAAAAACAAACAAACAAACCAAAAAAACCATTCCCCCTTCTGTGTTTTTGACAAATTGCACTCTGAATAAACCCCACTCTGACTCCAACCAGATGCACCACAACTTGAAGATCGGTTCAAAGTAATCTATGAAATCTATGTAATGGAGGAACTGTCCTTTTAGTTAAAAGTAAAACAAGATGCATTTATGGAAATGTGGTCAAAATGGACTGAATATATTCACCCCATTGAGGCCAGATTTAATTTAACTGGAATTGACAAGTTCTAATTGAACTGGCTGAACGAAGTGGAGCTGAAACTTGTGTGGTTTTTGGAATAAGAATTATGAAAATAAGGGAAAAATGTGATATGTTTTTGTTCTAAGGCATGTTTAACAAAGTATAACAAAAAATGGGGAAAGATTTAAGAGCAGTTGTCTTTGTTATGTTTAGTTTTTTTTAAACAGAACTTCGATGGAACGTTTAGCAGAATTCTAACATGCTTTGAACTGTAAATGAATGCTGCATTTTGAAAGATCTGTGAGGTTTTTTTTTAATGTTTTTATGCTTTTATGTTTTTATGTGATCAATAGAAAACACACTGTCTTTTAATTCTTCTTTCTTTTTAATCTAATTTAGTCTTAGCTATTTATACTCTGCATTTATTTAGTTATTGATTGTTAATGTGGTATGACTGTTTTTGTGACAGCATTTTGTACTTTGAATTTCCCCTTTGGGATTAATAAAGTCTATCTCTCTATCTCTATCTCTCTATCTCTCTATCGTTCTGTTGTTCTATCGTTCTATCTGTCGTTCTATTGGTGGGTGGGTGGGTTGGTTGGTCTAAAAATGGGCAAACGGACTCAGTCAGAAAATATTTTCTAACCTTTTTAGTCAAAATAAGAAAAAAAAAGTCCAGTTGGACCATTTCAGGGTCAGGGGTTAAAAGGTTAAATATCACAATAGTTCGTAATATTGATATTTTTGTCACACTCCTACCTTTTACCTTTAATATTGCAGGACTTTCCATTTCCACTGTCCACCGTCCATCTCCCAACAGCAGAAACACTAATATTTCCACTCTGGTTGGGTTCCGTGTGCGTGAGCTGCTTTTGTTCGGGGCTGATTGAAGGTGAGTGCGACCCTGTGTTCACTTTCTGGCCCCGTTCCTCTTCTGTTCCTCCTGACATGAAAAAATCATTAGATGTAGCGGTAATTCAGCCCAGCCGTCTTTCCACATTAGCTAATGTGCATCAGAGACGTCAGGAGAGTGTGTGTCGGTGTGTTCATGTATACAGTATCTGCTGTGGAAGTCCCACTGTGGGCCCGTGTGCGTCAGCATTAGGCCTGTGTGCGGTTCTGGAACACTTGGACTGGTTTGTGGGGACTGGGCCTGTGGGAATCACTGCGTTTCCACACAACGTCAAACAATGAATTGGATTATTAAGGGTTGTTTTAAGGTTAAGTTTGCAGGAGATTAATGTTCATCTATGTGGTGTCTCCTGAAATAAATGAAAACATGAGCGAGTGTTTTCTCCTCGGGCTGATGGTATGACGAGGGGTTTGTGTTCAGCTGTCGACAGACGCTAAATAATAAAAGCACAGTGAAGAGAACAAGTGAGAGGTACACGAAGAGGAGGAGGAAGATGGAACAACGAGGAAAAGAAAAGTGGTGTTTGTGTTTTCAACCGCTCAGAAACGACCTTCAGCTGTAGTTTATAGAAAGTCACAGACCAAGCATCACATGTAGAGGTGTGAGAAAATATCAGTTCTGCAATATATCACGATATTTCATTTCACAATACTGTATCGATATTAAAAGTACTGTATTGATATTTTTAGATATTTATTCAAGTGCAGATATGGCAGATGTTCATTTTCGTTTTTTGTTTTTCTTTTATTTAGTATTATATAATACTGTTTTATTAAATAATGGTTATTTGAAGCATCCTAAAGCATCTCTGCTGAAATCTGGCTCCATTGTGTCAGTGCTGCAAGGTCAGAAATGCCCATTTCTTCTGAACTGTTCTCTTCAGATCCATTTATTTTATTGAATTTCTCTGTTGGATTTCTTTAGTTCCTCTCCATGAATGTCATTGTCTGTTCTGTATCCGATGGTTCAATAAACCAGTCATTAGGGAATATGACATGATTTTTCATGAAGTATATAAACAATATTTAGCTTTTATTCTTATAGACCCTATCGAAAGAGAAACTCAGGTTGTCAGGAAAATTGCTGCTTTACAATTAATCGTTAATCGATCGATAAGGTCAACCAACTAATGATTAATAGATTAATCGATAATTTGCATCCCTAGTGTGTAGTATTTGTACATATTTCTGGTGGAATTCAATTCTTCCAGGAAATAATCATAAAAAAAGAAACAAACAAAAAAATTGCCTTTTTAACAGTATCATGATATATTGTGATATATTATATCGTGATCCTAGTATTGTGATTTGTATCATATCTCCAGGTTCTTGCCAATACTCAGCCCTAATCACATGTCTTCTACATATACAGACATTCATAACTAGAGCTGCAACCGATTAATCGATTAGGTGCTTGAAGGGAATGCAAAAATTCACGATTCAATTAAAATTCAAATTGATCGAAGGGAAATATTCTGTTGCAGTTTTCCTGAACTAACGCTTCTTTGTGCGTCACAATAAGCGTCCGTGTGAAACACAACAGTGGAACCAATGTTTAACAGCAGAGAAATGAAGGAAACAAAGCTCTGATTCAGGAGAATTGTGGTTGAATGATTTTTTTTTTGGATCACTTTGAGTTGATTAATCGGTTGCAGCTCTATTCATAACGTCCTGTTGGTTCAAATGTCATTATCGATTGTCGATCAGAATAACTGGTTCCATGTGTAAAAGTATTCAGGTGAAATGAGAACACGGACACACAACAGTTTCATTTAGGTTTTCTAATTCAATGTCCACACTGATGGATATTTGTCTAAGCAGATACTTTTGTCTTCCATTGTGTAAAGTATCTATAAATTCTCAAACACAAAGTTGCCTGTGGACTGATAAAATGTTGTCTTTAGACCGTAGATGATACAGAGTTCAGTCATGAAGCAATGACAAAGTGTTGGTTGTCAAAGTGTATTTAGTATTTTTTATACATTTCATGGTCCATATCCTGATGTTTTGGTGCTGATTTAGATTTGTTTTCTGCAGGTCATGTATGTATATGACCTACACAGTAACAACAGACACCAGTAAACTGGAGTGCGATGCTATAATTTTCCCATCACTTTGTTTTCATGACATAATGCACTGTTTACATGTGGACAAGAGGCTAAAACATCTGTTTGATTAAATATCTGCATTAAAGTGGGCGGGGCTTTGGTCCCTGTGTGGTTTGACAGACATTACAGCTCGTTCAGACGTCATTAGATGAACAGACTGTTGGGTTTGGACAGTTTCTGTGGCGCCTTTCTGTCCAGTGACCAAAGGGTCGGCAGTTCGAATCCTGGCTCTGACTGTCCACGTGTCGAAGTGTCCTTGAGCAAGACACTGAACCCTAAATGTGTCCCAGTAGGACCTGGGAGTGTCTGCATGGCACTAGTGTGTGTGTGTGTGTGTGTGTGTGTGTGTGTGTGTGTGTGTGTGTGAGAACAGGTGAATGTGAGGGTTTGGAAAGAGCTGTGGGTAAGTGAAGGTGTAGAGAATATGCTGTATAAGCGTAGTTTTACAGACTGATATGAATGATAGAGACATAGCTAAACTTCAACCCCCCCCCCCCACACACACACACACACTGTTACACTCATTCTCATTCTGTATTATAAAAGGGAAGTGGACTCTGTGTGTGTGTGTGCGTGTGCGTGTGTGTGTGTGTGTGTGTCTCCGTACACAGCTGAGTGCTGCAGTTTGTCATACTTATGTATTTTTGGTCAAGGAACAGACTAGTGAAAATGACTTTTGGTAGGACCAATATTTTGGGAGATATTAATCATTTTGGAAGACAGTAGCCTTGCCCAGAATCGTAGAATCATAACTGAAGTGGGTTACCTAGCAACAGATAAACAATAGGGCCACATTGCCATGGTGTCAAATGTCCTGTGCAGAAACAGACGTGTCAGCTGAGAGGTTATTCAACTGAAAATGACAGAGGGATTTAACAAGAAAGGAAAGAAAGGAAAGGACTGAACTGGATCAGAGGTCAGTGTATTATCTACCACATCTAGAACCTACAGTTCCCCACAGGTCAGTGCTCTAGTTGTACGTAAATCTGATTAGGGGTGTTAGAAAATATCGGTTCTGCAATACATTGCGATATTTCATTTCACAATACTGTATCGATATTAAGAAGTACTGTATCGATATTTTTAGGTATTTATTCAAATGCCAATATGGCGGAGGTTCATTTTTGTTTTTTAGTTTTCTTTATTATTAATATTTTCTTTATTATTATTTAACACTGTTTATTAAATAATGGTTATTTGAAGCATCCTAGAAGCACTTTTTACTGTCTGAGAGGCAGATGTTGTTGTGACCGCACAAAAATAATGTTATGTTACTTCTGAACTAATAGAATATGAACATTTGAACAGGATCTTAAACTGTCATGTCTGTGAAACATAATTTGTTTGAACACAGGAACATTTTGTGATATAGCATTAGATCCTGTCGTGATCAGATAAAAATGTGTTTAGTGTTTGTACATATTTCTGGTGTAATTCAATTCTTCCAGGAAATAATCATTTTACAAAAAGAAACCAAAAAAAATTGCCTTTTTAAGAGTATTATGATATATCATCATATATCATGTCGTGATCGTAGTATTGAGATTTGTATCGTATCGCCAGTTTCTTGCCGATACACAGCCCTAAATCTGATACTAGTTCATTGGACTCTGGGGTTGGACTGACATGATAGAGGCTTGAACCACTACGTTGTGTTTTTATACAGTGACAAATTATTGAATTGAATTGAATGGTATTCAACTGGAAATTCAAAAATAAAAGATTGTTGTTACTTTGACTAAATGATGTTCAGTTCAGTAGTCAATAAAACAGTGAGTTTTAATGTTTAAAAGGATCCCCGTTAGCTGCCACCAAGGTGACCAGCTACTGTTCCTGTGGTCCACACAGAAGGACAACGCAAAACACACAACAGAACAGAACATGATGTCCATGGTAGGTTACAGTGTCAGACCCAGATGTTCTGTCAGTGCTGAGGTTTTTGCAGAAGGTCATTGATACTTAACTGGTTAATGGGTTATTTTTTCCTTTTCTTAACCCTGTTGGATTCTTACACTGACTATGATCCCAAAATGAACATATGATGTTATTCTCTGAATGAAAAGTGAATTTTCCTGGGACATAAACCTCTCATATCCAGGTCTATATCTGTAGGTCTGTGGTGGTCAGAGGTCTGGTCCCCTCTACCGTCCTTCTGGAATAGTCATAACCGTCCTCCAGGCTGTTTTACTGGTTCTTGGGCGGTGCTGAGGACAGCTGTAAATTAGTGCCAGGGGAGAAGTTGTTTTAATGGAACATCTGCATGTGATGAAGCGCCTTACAGTATTAAAATGTCATTTTCAAGGTGTGGTCACAGCTCAGTGGTTTTGTTCTTTCATGTAGGAAGGACTTTATCAGCGGTAACAGAGGACAGAGGACAGAAGGACGATGGCGGTCCTGACGGTGCTCGTTATTCCATCAGAGTAGATCCTCACAGTCAAATATAATAAATACAACAAATGTAGTTTATTCAGAGGAGCAGAGTCGGAACATTTGTCACATTTAGTCGGATTCATTTTATTGGACCTGAGTGTTGCATTGAATGAATGACAATAAATGAACCTTCAACCTTCTGAAGTGGTTCCACCCTCAGACTTTCCTTCTTTTACTTTTGCCTTCATTGCTGATGGATCTTAATCCATGTATCATTCATTCTTTTCATGTTCAATTGAGAATCCACAGTCGGAAAATGAAAAAATGACTCGTAATTTCATTATTCATGTACAAATCAAAAATCAAAATACGAGTTGTTTGTCATTCTTTCGGTTGTACGTACAAATTAAAAATTGAAAATAATCAAATGGACCAATTGTGAGGTTTCATGTTGACATTTTTAATGTCTGATTTGGTTTGACCCAGACGTTCCTGACTTCTTGGTGATAGAACATTAGATCTGTTGTGATCAAATAAAAATGTGTTTAGTATTTGTGCAGATTTCTGGTGTAATTCAATTCTCCCAGGAAATAATCATTAAAAAAACAAGAAACAAACAAAAAATTGCCTTTTTAACAGTATTGTGATATATCATATCGTGATCCTAGTATTGCGATTGGTATCGTATTGCCAGATTCTTGCTGATACACAGCCCTACCTGTGACCCAGACCCAGATAAGAGGATGAAGACCGTCTGGTTCGGTCCGGTCCGTTCATTGACATTCAGATAAACTGGTGGTGATGATACATGACTCCAGAGATTAAAAATGGTGTCACAATGGGAATTCAAAACCTTCCTACAGAAAAGTCTAGTTTTTCTGAGTTTCAACCGTTGTTGACCAATGGGACGGCTGATTGGTTGAGTGTCAATGTTCAGTCTTTTATGGACAGATGTGTGGACTGTAGAAACCCCAGTGGAAGGTGAATGACCTTCAGTTTGTCTTCTGTTCATGTAATTATCCTTGTCTTTTTTCTTTTGTTCAGACAGGGTATAGTTATTATTACCTCTGCCAGGAGGTATTGTGATTGCTTTGTGTGTTTGTGTGCGTGTTTGTTGTTTGTGTGCATGTTTGTTTGTTTGTGTGCATGTTTGTTTGTTTGTGTGCATGTTTGTTTGTTAGCAAGATAACTCAAAAAGTTATGGACGGATTTTCATGAAATTTTCAGGAAATGTTGATACTGGCACAAGGAAGAAATGATTAAATTTAGGTGGTGATCGGGGGGGGATTTGTTTTGATGGAGGTCTGTGCTCTCCAAGTGCTTTTCTTGTTACAGTTATGTTTTTATCGGGGTTTGTCTGTCTGTTTGACTGTTAGCAAGATAACTCAAAAAGTTATGGATGGATTTTCATGAAATTTTCAGGAAATGTTGATACTGGCACAAGGAACAAATTGAACAAGGGGGGGGGGGGGGGGGGGGGTCTGCCTTGGCGGAGGTCTTCGCTCTCAGTGGTTTTCTAGTTTTTAGATGTTACCTGCTTGACAGTTTGAACTGTGCTCCAGTCTTCGTCAGCAGGTAACATCTAAAAACCATACCCTGTCTGAACGAAAGAAAAAGGAAAAGTATAACCCCAGTGCAGTCGGTCGTACAGGAGGCTAACGGAGGCTAACGGAGGCTAACGGAGGCCAATGGAATCTGTTTAATAAATAGAATCCCTTTGTTTGGGTTTTCCCTCCTCGCTCATAAATAAAACCTTGCGTCCTGTCGGCGATCGGCGCCAAATGGCAGTGGAGTTCTTCTCATTATGGAAGGAAGTGGAGCAGGGAGAAGCAGCGCTGTAGGGTAGAAGTGATGGTTTGTTGGTATTGTGTGTCTTGCGTATGAATAAGGTAATTTCCCTCTTTGAAACACGAGGAGGATGGGGGGGTGGGGGTGGAAATGGAAAAGAAACAGACACAAAGGACAGAAATGCATCGCAAGGTGACGTCTGATGTCAGGTTTCTGTCACTGTCGCCTCTCTGTCTGTTTCCACGTTCGACTGTAGGGGTGTGTGTGTGTGTGTGTGTGTGTGTGTGGATTCAAACACAGGCCTGATTAACCTTTAACCCTTTAAGGACCAGCGTGTCTCCAGTGACACATTCACATGACTGCAACTGAATGTCAACTGTCATCTTTGATCTGAGGTTGGGTTCTTTCTATTGGTCTAGAACACGTTAGGGTAGAGGTCTGCATTGGCTGAGGGGGAGGGGCGGAAGTAGGCGGGGCTTAGAGCAGCAGAGTGCAGTCGGTGAGAGAGAGATGGAAGATTTGTATTAGTTTTAGTGATGAATTCTTTTAAATTATTGTGTGTAATGGTGATAGTGCTGTTTTGGAGTGTTCTACTAGTGGGTTTTTTCCACCTTTTTGTCACTGTTTTTCTCTGTATTTTTCCAGTTTGTATAGTTGATTGACAGTTGTATTCGATCTGTAAATCTTCTCTAAATGTCTGTAAATTTGTATATCTGTGTAAATCTCTCTGCACATCTCTCCAGTTCATACACAGATGCAGTGTGTGTATTTGAATCAGATGATGGATGTTTTTGTCAGTGAAATGAGCGGCTCTGTCTACAACTAGACACAAAGTGAACACAGACTATCAACAGGATCCAATTGGCACCAAAGAACCAAAAAGAAGAAGAAGAACATAGACACACAATGATCTAGAACAACTACAATGGATCAACACATGGAAAACAGAGGAAAGGTTATTTATATAATCTCATAAAGTTTCATTATGAACATTTACAGTTGGTTTTCATCATAAATATGTTAAAAATTCAAGTCTGTTTTTACATTTTTTACTATAAAACACCATTTTAAGCATTTATTGCATATAATAATGATAATTAATGGACAGATATTGAAAGTTAAGCTCTTCCTGAATAAAGGTGTAAAAGAATTGGCAAAAAAAGACATCTTCTGACACTTTTATTGCAGACAAATATAAATAAATCTAGGCCTGTTCTAATGGTAGTGCTTATAGTGTTAAAGACAGTCACTAACTGGTACAGAGGACTGTTTTTCCAAGTATGGACTGAAGACTGAACCTTATCTACATGGAGGTTCCTCAGCTCTTCACTCATATCATGAAGGTTTTACGTGGATGTTCAGAGGTTTTATAGTGAATGTAGTTTCATTGTTTGCTTTTATTTGTCCACTCATCCACATACTTTCATCCCCTGAGCTAAAAAGCCAAATATAGCTGATCTTTATTCCCACTTCTTATTCCAGTTAGTTCCAGATGTAAGGCTGGGGAATGGGTTGTAGTCATTTGAGCTTTTATTGGTGAACAGTGTCAAAAATCTAGATGAGTTTAGAGTTGGTCTGTAGTTTGCACAGAGGCCAGTTCCTCAGAGATTCACATTTGTTTGAGCTTTAATGGTTAAAAGACCTTCAGCCACAACAGTTGCAGCCACTAGAGATGAGAACATGCAGGATGAAGTTGATAATGCAAATGTTCCAGCATCTCCAACATACACCAGGGGGCGCTAGTGCACCTCTGGCCTTTTTTTCAATGCTTAAACACAAATTAATGTGAAGAAGAATTGGCCATGAAATTCTAATCAAGTGTTGAACTAAAGCTCTGAGTACATGAGGTTAAAGCAGCACTGTCATCAATGGGTTTGTTGGTGGTTTTAGCTGTTTATTGCTCATTCAATGTTATATATCAGAATTGATGTTGTCTTAAATTTCAGATCAACATTTCCTTGTGTCCCAGAAACACATGGACTTTCTAGTGAACTCAGACCACGTCCAGTGTTTATCTTCCTCTGTCATCTACTAAAAACGTCTACTGAAATAACCTTCATGTTACCGAGCTCATCTGAGCTGTGAACTCAACTGTACTGGCTCTAGTGGACTCTGGTGGGCTGTGGTGGACTGTAGTGGACTGTGGTAGACTCTGGTGGACTGTGGTGGACTCTAGTGGACTGTGGTGGACTCTGGTAGACTGTAGTGGACTGTGGTGGACTCTGTTGGACTGTGGTGGGCTGTGGAGGACTCTGGTGGACTGTGGTGGACTCTGGTGGGCTGTGGAGGACTGTGGTGGACTGTGGTGGACTCTGTTGGACTGTGGTGGACTGTGGTGGACTGTAGTGGACTGTGGTAGACTGTGGTGGACTCTAGTGGACTGTGGTGGACTCTGGGGGACTGTGGTGGACTATGGTGGACTCTGGTAGACTGTGGTGGACTCTAGTGGACTGTGGTGGACTCTGGTGGACTGTGGTGGACTCAGGGTGGACTCTGGTGGACTCTGGTGGACTGTGGTGGACTCTAGTGGACTGTGGTGGACTCTAGTGGATTCTAGTGGACTGTGGGGGACTCTGGTGGACTGTGGTGGACTCTGGTGGACTGTGGTGGACTCTAGTGGACTGTGGTGGACTCTAGTGGACTGTGGTGGACTCTAGTGGACTGTGGTGGACTGTGGTGGACTCTAGTGGACTGTGGTGGACTATGGTGGACTCTAGTGGACTGTGGTGGACTGTGGTTGACTGTGGTGGACTCTAGTGGACTGTGGTGGACTATGGTGGACTGTGGTGGACTCTGGTGGACTGTGGTGGACTCTGGTGGACTCTGGTGGACTGTGGTGGACTCTAGTGGACTTTGGTGGACTCTAGTGGACTGTGGGGGACTGTGGTGGACTGTGGTGGACTGTGGTGGACTCTGGTGGACTGTGGTGGACTCTGGTAGACTGTGGTGGACTCTAGTGGACTGTGGTGGACTCTAGTGGACTGTGGTGGACTCTAGTGGACTGTGGTGGACTGTGGTGGACTCTAGTGGACTGTGGTGGACTATGGTGGACTCTAGTGGACTGTGGTGGACTGTGGTTGACTGTGGTGGACTCTAGTGGACTGTGGTGGACTATGGTGGACTCTGGTAGACTGTGGTGGACTCTGGTAGACTGTGGTGGACTCTGGTAGACTGTGGTGGACTCTAGTGGACTGTGGTGGACTCTAGTGGACTGTGGTGGACTATGGTGGACTCTGGTAGACTGTGGTGGACTCTAGTGGACTGTGGTGGACTCTAGTGGACTGTGGTTGACTGTGGTGGACTCTAGTGGACTATGGTGGACTATGGTGGACTCTGGTAGACTGTGGTGGACTCTAGTGGACTGTGGTGGACTCTAGTGGACTGTGGTGGACTCTGGTGGACTGTGGTGGACTCAGGGTGGACTCTGGTGGACTGTGGTGGACTCTAGTGGACTGTGGTGGACTCTAGTGGATTCTAGTGGACTGTGGGGGACTCTGGTGGACTGTGGTGGACTGTGGTGGACTCTGGTGGACTGTGGTGGACTCTGGTAGACTGTGGTGGACTCTAGTGGACTGTGGTGGACTCTAGTGGACTGTGGTGGACTGTGGTGGACTCTAGTGGACTGTGGTGGACTCTAGTGGACTGTGGTGGACTCTAGTGGACTGTGGTGGACTATGGTGGACTCTGGTAGACTGTGGTGGACTCTGGTAGACTGTGGTGGACTCTAGTGGACTGTGGTGGACTATGGTGGACTCTGGTTGACTGTGGTGGACTCTAGTGGACTGTGGTGGACTCTAGTGGACTGTGGTTGACTGTGGTGGACTCTAGTGGACTGTGGTGGACTATGGTGGACTCTGGTAGACTGTGGTGGACTCTAGTGGACTGTGGTGGACTCTAGTGGATTCTAGTGGACTGTGGGGGACTCTGGTAGACTGTGGTGGACTCTAGTGGACTGTGGTGGATGTCCAGTTTTTCGCTGAAGGGTTGTAAACTGGGCAGTCATTTGCAGTTGGACGTTGGTGTTATCGCTGCATAAATGTTCTTTAAAGACGTTTCATCTTATTCTAAAAGTGAAATAAGTGGAAACCAGACTTTCAGCTCCTCCTCTGGACTCGGTTTTCAGTTTGTAGAAAATCTAAATCAATACGACGACAGGTTTTTAGCCGCTCAGAGGCGTGTTCAGACTAGTAGGCGGGGTTAAATGTGATTGACAGCTGTGTGTTTGTGTTGTCATGGGTTTAGTTTTAAACTCATTTTATCGCTGTTGGATTCAGACGTGACTCGACTGAATCACAAAAGGAGGATACCGCAATAAGTGTGTTACTGTGAGTGTGTGTGTGTGTGTGTGTGTGTGTGTGTGTTTAATGACAGCGCGTCAACAGAAGATGTCAGCTCTGAACCTTTCATTGACTTAAACACATCTGAAGGCGCTGGAGCTCAGGGGCCCCACGGTAACTCAATACACACACACACACACACACACACACACACCTGGGCACCCTGGCCCCGCCCCCCCCAAACTCCCCCCACCCCAACCCTGAGGGCAGATTCAGGAGGACAGCTGGAAAGAAGGAAGGAGGCCAAGGTAAACGACAGGAAGAGCTAATGTTCTAGAGCAAACGCTACTGTGGGACGAACGGAAACGACAAACAGATGAGGACAGATGAACGGACGGAGAGATGGGTTTAGGAGGAGGGGGGAGAGAGGAGGAGGAGGAGGAGGGAGGGGAGAGGAGGAGGAGAGAAGAGGGGAGAGGAGGAGAGATGGGTTTAGGAGGAGGGGGGAGAGAGGAGGAGGAGGGAGGGGAGAGGAGGAGGAGAGAAGAGGGGAGAGGAGGAGAGATGGGTTTAGGAGGAGGAAAAACTGTAGGAGGAGGAGGAGAGGAGAGGGAAGAGGAGGAGGAAAAACTGTAGGGAGGAGGAGGAGGGAGAGGAGAGGAGAGGAGAGGAGGAGGAGAGAAGAGGGGAGAGCAGGAGGAAAAACTGTAGGGAGGAGGAGGAGGGAGAGGAGAGGAGAGGAGGAGGAGAGAAGAGGGGAGAGGAGGAGAGATGGGTTCAGGAGGATGAAAAACTGTAGGGGGTGAGAGGGGAGGAAGAGAGGAGAGGAGAGGAAGAGTAGGAGTAGAGGGAGGGGGAGAGGAGAGGGGGAGGAAGAGAGGAGAGAAGAGAAGGAGGAGAGAGGAGAGGAAGAGTTGGAGGAGAGGGAGAAGGAGAGGGGGAGAGGAGGAGGGGGAGAAGGAGAGGTGGAGAGGAGAGAAGGAGAGGGGGGAGGGGGGAGAAGGAGAGGAGAGGAGGGGGAGGAAGAGAGGAGAGGAGGGGGGAGAGGAGAGGAGAGGAGGAGGAGGAAGGGAAGGAGAGGAGAGGAGGGGGGAGAGGAGAGGAGGAGGAAGGGAAGGAGAGGAGTGGGGAGAGGAGAGGAGAGGAGAGGAGGAGGAAGGGAAGGAGAGAGGGGAGGAGGGGGAAGGAGGGGGAAGGAGGAGGGGAGGAGATCCTTATCACTGTTAAAGGAACAATGTAAATCAGTTTAGTGCAAAAAAGAGTTTGAAAAAATCACACAAAATTATACTGAAAATATATACAGAAAATATTGGCAATATACAAAACTACAAAGATCAGATACTAAAATATACAAATACTGTTCCCTGTTCTACTTGATATGATCATTAGTTCAGTTCACAAACATTTTCAGCTCAAGTAAAACGACGATGCATGAATTGTATAAATGCAACGTCAAAACAGTATTGAAAGTCTAAACCTAATGGATGAAGTAATAATGTTAATGAACACATGATCAACTCAGAAACAAATAAAAACCTGAACATGACCCATGGTTTTCATGTTCCCACATATTTTATTTTATTTTATCATTTCCATTGTTTTCAACTTGGTGCATCTTATTTTTCTTCTATTTCAGTCTTGTGTCATTTACATTTTATCAAATAAATCAAACAGTGTTTCCATGGTAACTACGGAGCCTCTGAACGTCCAAATGGGTCATATGTGATGACCATGAAAAGATGAAGAACTGTATTTTACACCAATTATTGACACAGATTGATAGGATTTGATTCCTTCCAACTCCAGGTCTGTGGATAAAGTTCAGGTGTGTGTGTTTTATTCGTTTGTTTATTCTTTCAATAATACGACGCGGCTGCTTGTTCAACATCAGTTTTATTGCGTGGCCTCGGTCACTGCAGGTGTGTGTATCTGAACAGTTTGTCTTTGCAGGTCAGTTGTATTTTTTATTGGAGCGTACATACATACATCTGGACTGTGTTTATGGAGTTCTGTTGGATCAGCAGGTGTCGGACAGTTTAGGTCCGTAGATGGTTTTAGTTTAAGTAGTTCTGCTGTGGTCAGACCAGGTCATACAGTGTGTGTTTTCTGTATCCTGTTTAAAACACTGTCCAGTCCCTCAGTTGTGTCAGAGGAACGTCGGTACGACTCCACTTTCCTCTAACTCTGATCCATGTGTTCACTCTGTAAATACTTCAGTGAGTTCAGTTCCAGTAACAGCGTCAGCGTCGTGCAGGCAGAATGTGTGGTATGTGTGAGAGGAGGCGGAGCATCCAGGCAAACTCTGAACAATTACAAGGATTCCTGACTGCATTCCTCCTCCTATGAAACCCTCCGTCCACAGCGCTGAGGCGTCCTCCGTCCATTCACACGTCCACCATCCTCACCTCATCAAACTGTCAGTCAGCTTCATGGTCTGGCTCCGCCTCCGATTCGCCTGTTTTACCCTAGAGTAAGCATTAGCTCTGCTTCTGTTTCTGCTTCTGGTTCTGCTTCTGTTTCTGCTTCTGGTTCTGCTTCTGCTTCTGTTTCTGCTTCTGTTTCTGCTTCTGTTTCTGCTTCTGCTTCTGTTTCTGGTTCTGTTTCTGGTTCTGCTTCTGGTTCTGCTTCTGTTTCTGCTTCTGCTTCTGTTTCTGCTTCTGTTTCTGGTTCTGCTTCTGGTTCTGCTTCTGTTTCTGCTTCTGTTTCTGGTTCTGCTTCTGGTTCTGCTTCTGTTTCTGCTTCTGTTTCTGTTTCTGCTTCTGTTTCTGTTTCTGCTTCTGTTTCTGCTTCTGTTTCTGCTTCTGCTTCTGTTTCTGCTTCTGCTTCTGTTTCTGCTTCTGTTTCTGCTTCTGCTTCTGTTTCTGCTTCTGTTTCTGCTTCTGTTTCTGTTTCTGCTTCTGTTTCTGCTTCTGTTTCTGCTTCTGGTTCTGTTTCTGCTTCTGCTCTGACAGAAAACAGTCCAAGTATCCAGTATCCTCTAATCCACAGGTGTCAAACTCTGGTCCTCGAGCGCTGCTATCCCACAGGTTTCAGATGTTTCCTTCTTCCAGCCACACCTGGTTCAATTAATGATCAGCTCATCTTCATGTTCTGCAGAAGCCTGATAATGATGTAATGGCTTCCAGGTGTGATGGAAGAGGGAAATATTCAAAACATGCAGGATACCAGCCCTCGAGGACCGGAGTTTGACACCCCTGCTCTAACCTGTTTCAGTGGGAGGGGCTAGAGTCACCCACCTGAGCTGGTGTCCAATAAAGGTTCACATTCATCGGTGTTCATCTCATGTCGTCTTCTTTTCTGTCGTCCAGATCCAAGTGTGCTTTTACTTTCACTTCTCTGACTTCTGCTGCTGTTCTTCTTCTTCTCCTCTTTTTCTTTTCTTTGCCAGTGACGATAACTCGACCTTTAACCGAGAATCAAAAGTCTGCCCTCTCCAAAATTTTATATTAAAAATATTCCATTGTGCTTCTGGGAAGTTTCTTTGAGCTGCAAACTGTCACAGATCAGCTGATGTCGATTAGCAACCAGGACCATAAGTGCAGCGTTTCTGCTGATAAGGTTTATCCATGCTGCCACAACAAACATTTCACAGAAAAACTAGAAAAGCACTCGGAGAGTGCAGACCTCCGCCAAAGCAGATCAGTCCCCCCCCCCCCCCCGCCACCAAAATGTAATCATTTGTTCCTTGTACTAGTAACATTTCCTGAAAAGTTTGTGAAAATCTGTCCTTAACCTTCTGAGTTATCTTGCTAACAGACAAACAAACAAATAGACAAACCCCGATGAAAACAGAACCTCTGCTGGTACACTTGGTGGAGGTAAAAATCATCACCGTCACATTAGACTTATTCTACATATGTCTAATATATAATAGTCCAGGTTAAACGTCCTCCCCCCTCAAACGAAAGTCTGTGAAGCTTCAGGAGGTAGAGAAAACATAAATGAGCATAAAGTTTCACTTTCACTTCTGCACAGGGGCACGGACCACATCACCCCGTACCCCCATAGTATTAGAAGTAGGACAGAAACCAACGCATGCACGCCGTTACCGACTGAAATGCACGTGCTTGCAAAAAACAAAAAAAAAAAAGCCAGATCGGCAGCCGATCTGATCCTTAGACCAGATTCAGAAAACTTTATTTATCCCATATGGACAATTGATTTGCATCTTACCACAGACGTCAGCCCATCCAAAGTGCAATGTGACAAACAGAAATACATCAGTGCACAAATGCAGGATTATTGAAAGCAACTACGAATAAATGCATTTAAATAGTCAACAATAAATAATCAATAAATACCAATACAGACTGATAGATTAAAAGACCCTATTGGTTCTGCTAATATTTAAAAAAAGAAAAATGAAAAAAAAAAAAAAAAAATCCTATAAAATGACTAATATGGCTTCTGTCAGAGTTTAAAAGTGTGATAGCTGAAGGAATACAAGATTTAGAAGATCTGTTGGTTCTGCTCTAATGGGATGCCAGATGGGGACATGTCTAAGTATGGTCATGTATCGACAGAATCAGTGGATCCACAGGTTTTAAACAGTTCCATCAGTAGATGTTCGTGGTCTTCGAAGGGTTAAATATTCCTGCTGCCGTTGCTTCGTAGACCTGATGTTGTGCTGTGCTGTGAATACTTCGGTCTTAAACGCCGATTCCTGACTTTGAAGTGTCTTTTTGTGAAATTCTCCAAAGTCGAAGCTGTGTGGAATCCGTTGCTGCCGCAGCTCCTCGTCTCTTTACAAGACTTGAGGCATGTTGACACTTATGGAAATGAAGTGAGCTGAGGATAAGGGGATTTGTTCCCAATCCCATCTGTCATCTTCCTAAGTGGTCTGAAATCCCAGCTCTCACTGGTGGATTAGACAGTGTACTGGTTCTGCTGACAGGGATCTGAGCTGGAGATGTTCAGGTCCAGGTTCCACTTCCAGTCCTCAGACCCTCAGACCCCCTCCCCTGGGCTCACAGGAGGTTCTGTTTGGACCAACCGTCTGCTGGGGCTGTGGGTTGGTTTGAAGTCTAAACATCTGTGGAACCAGAGTGTTTCCTACGGTTGGCGCTGTCAGCTGTCCCACTGCACCAGAAATGAAAGAAATATCAGCACCAGCCGACTGCCGCTCGGTCGCACTTTCAGAATGAATTTATCCGACAGCTAATTCATCCCACACGGTGCAACCTCCACCAATATGACGATACTTCTGACGCGTTGTCACTTTAGGAAATGAAAGGAGCCAAATCTGCCTCGGATTTATGAACAATCCCATCTGTCATCGTCTTAAGCATCGTCAAGTCCAAATCTGTTGATCCTCGCTAAGGCAATTACTTTTTATGATGACGTGAACTTTGTATTGTGGGTTTTTTTCTTTACAATTTGGAGTTTGAGTCAGTTTAATGTTTCACCTGTTTAAGAAACACTTTACAATAAATTAACCCTTAAAGACCCAAACATTCACCTTTAACCAAAACCATCTACTGATGTTTAATACCTGTTGATCCACTAATCCTATCAATCCATGTCAATAATTGGTGTAAAATACAGTTCTTCATCTTTTCATGCTCATCAGATATGACCATATTTGGACTTTCAGAGGCTCCGTAGTTACCGTGGAAACACCGTCATCTTCTACAACATTGATTCACCAGTAAAACCCATGGAGTTGGATCAATGACACTGGATGGATACACTGGGTTTATGTATATTAAATAATAAATGTACAAAAATGAATAGAAAATTTTACAAAATGATAGAGAAAAAAGAATCACAAACATTAACTAAAATGAAGCAAAAAAAGAATAAAATAAGCGACAAAATGAATAAAAACAGCCAAAGTGATCAATGAAATGAAGAAAATGAATAAAGAATTCACAAAATAATAAACAACAAGGACAAAATAATCTGCAAATGGGATGAAATGGAAGAAAAACTAATAAACCCATGGAGTTTAATCAATGACAGTGGATGGACACACTGGGTTTAGGTTGGATTTTGCTGCAAAACTCAAATTTTCTTCAGTTTTTTTCTGTTTTGATAAAATAACTTTTGAATTTATTGAGTTTTCATGAATATCTAAATCAAATATAGGAAATTAAATGGAGGAAAATACAGGATTTTCAGTGAAAAATGCAAAACATAGAGGATAATATAATAATAAATGTTAATAAATGACTGATGAAAGGTTAAATAGGAACATTCATCTGGTCAGCCCCATGAAAGTATCTGTGGCTCTTTAAGGGTTAAACTACTGGTACAAACGCACTAATGGGAGGTTTGTGCAGGTAAAGACAGTAGATGTGGAATAAAAAGTCCAGTCAGTCTAAGGGTTTTAGTCCAGTTTAGGCTGTCAGTGGTTTTAGTCCAGTTTAGGCTGTCAGTGGTTTTAGTCCAGTTCATGCTGTCAGTGGTTTTAGTCCAGTTTAGGCTGTCAGTGGTTTTAGTCCAGTTTAGGCTGTCAGTGGTTTTAGTCCAGTTTAGGCTGTCAGTGGTTTTAGTCCTGTTTTGGATGTCGGTGGTTTTAGTCCAGTTCATGCTGTCAGTGGTTTTAGTCCTGGTCATGCTGTCGGTGGTTTTAGTCCAGTTTAGGCTGTCGGTGGTTTTAGTCCAGTTTAGGCTGTCGGTGGTTTTAGTCCAGTTTAGGCTGTCGGTGGTTTTAGTCCAGTTTAGGCTGTCGGTGGTTTTAGTCCTGTTTTGGATGTCGGTGGTTTTAGTCCAGTTCAGGCTGTCGGTGGTTTTAGTCCAGTTTAGGCTGTCGGTGGTTTTAGTCCTGTTTTGGATGTCGGTGGTTTTAGTCCAGTTTAGGCTGTCAGTGGTTTTAGTCCTGTTTTGGATGTCGGTGGTTTTAGTCCAGTTTAGGCTGTCAGTGGTTTTAGTCCAGTTTTGGATGTCGGTGGTTTTAGTCCAGTTTAGGCTGTCGGTGGTTTTAGTCCAGTTCATGCTGTCAGTGGTTTTAGTCCAGTTCATGCTGTCAGTGGTTTTAGTCCAGTTCATGCTGTCAGTGGTTTTAGTCCTGGTCATGCTGTCGGTGGTTTTAGTCCTGTTTTGGATGTCGGTGGTTTTAGTCCAGTTTTGGATGTCGGTGGTTTTAGTCCAGTTTAGGCTGTCGGTGGTTTTAGTCCAGTTTAGGCTGTCAGTGGTTTTAGTCCTGTTTTGGATGTCGGTGGTTTTAGTCCAGTTTTGGATGTCGGTGGTTTTAGTCCAGTTTAGGCTGTCAGTGGTTTTAGTCCAGTTCAGGCTGTCGGTGGTTTTAGTCCAGTTTTGGATGTCGGTGTCAGTGTGTGAACAGGATCAGAGCCTTTCACAGTCAGTCTCCACAGCTGACCCTGGGCTTTCCCACAATGCCTTGCTGTCATTGTTCACATTCCTCATGGGAACCAAAGGGACAGTTGGGCGACGCCGGCCTTAAGCTGCTGCTGCCGCTGTCGGTTTCTGTGGATTCCTGCAGATGTTTACAGGAATGGTGAGAACAAATGGAAACAGTTGAGTGTTTGTGTGTCTGAGGTGTGAGAATCCCAACAGTCGACCTCCTTCAGCCGCTGGTTTTCCACCACAGGAACAGTCCAACTATGACCAGACTGGATCTATAAGGAAAGACTGGCATGTTATGGTCTGAAGGGAGGACTTTAAAATAAGAAAAGACAAACATAATAAACAGAAAACACACAGAGTCAGTCTACCAACAGAGGACTAGTGTTGGTTTAACACTATAATATATGTAAGGACAGTCAAAGAAACATTCCATCCAAAGTCATCACAAACAGTGCTTATGTAATCCAGTACTAACTTCCTGTGTGTGTCATGTGACTAAAACAGACAGAGACACGTGTTCAGAACGCAAACGTCCACCAAGCACCCTGAACAGTGTGCATGTGTGGATCGACTATTTCTGTTTAAAGTCAACAGTTTCCAGGTTTCCATTTCATTCATTTCTTTGGATCTCCATTAGCTTTGGCTTCAGCCATCACTGTTCTTCCTGGAGTCCACACCCATCACAATTATCTTTATACTGCAGTACACAAATGACCAAAAACACCCACACACAAAACAACAAAACAATACAAACAACAACTGAAAACCGTTCATCACAATTACAAAACAAAAACAACATACATGTCATACATATATATGTGATGGAAGAACTGAAGTGAGTTTGGTTAATATGAAGAAAACATGTTAAATGGACAGATATCAGCTGTGAAATTCAACTACTATGAGCTGTTTTTGTTTGTATCATTGTATTTGTCCAAACAAATGGACCTTTAGTTGGACCAGGCATTAAAATGAACAAGAAACTGAAGAAAACAAGGGGTGGGAGAAGAGTTTTTTCCTCGACTGTGTGATCCAAGAGGAGGAATTAACACAAAGGACAGAGGAACTACATGTCCATGTCTGTAACCCTTTCATACACGACGTCCACATTTACTTACTTTCCAAAGGGTTCTAAAGGTAATCTAGTCCAAACCACAAGGGTTCAGTCTGTACAGACCCTCAGACATACAATGAACTAAAGGATCATCTGAGTTTTAGAATGTGGACTGGTCTGGGATCTGCTAAAGTGAACCTCCTCAGACCCAGAAATGGCTATACTGTCCACGATTGGACAAGAGGTTCACAGCTTCAGACAAAAAACAAACAAACAAACCAAAAAAACCCAAAACTGTCCACTGCAAAGGATGTTCCATAAAAATTTGAAAAAATGCATAAAAAAAAACAGCTGTTGCATCATAATGTTTCCAATGTCTGCAATTATTGAATTTAAAAAAGCCCAAAGGTGTACTTTACTGGGTCTGAGGAGGTTCAGTATATTCTTAATAAAACCATATTTAAAAAAAAAAAAAAAAGTCAAAATGCATTTCAACTTTAGCCTAATTTTGAGTAATAAAAACAACCTGAAAACAATTTATAATTCATGAGCCAAAAAAAAACCCCAAAAACCAGGTATGTGACCATTTATGGACGGTTGAGTCTCCGTTGCCACAGTTTTTTATCCACCGTCATTTAAACGACTGAAACTCCTGAACTGTTTACACTAGTGACTAAATCCAACTGTCGTCTTTTATCTGAGATCAGGTTCTTTCTATTGGTCTAGAACACATTAGGGTGGAGGTCTGCATTGGCTGAGGGGGAGGGGTGGAAGTGGGCAGGGCTTAGAGCAGCAGAGTGCAGTCGGTGAGAGAGAGATGGAAGATTTTTATAACTTTTATCAGCGTTTTATGGATATTCTAGTGGTGTTTTAGTTAAAATAAGAACACAGAATGATTTAGACAAAACTAAAATGGTTGAACACATGAAAAACAGATGAAAGTTTATTTCTATAATCTCATAAAGTTTCATTATGAACATTTACAGTTTTTTTTATAATAAATATGATAAATTAAAGTCTTTTTTTCTTCATTATTTTTTAAGGTTTGCTTTACCTTCAGATACTGGGGGGGGGGGGGGTTAGTTTGGCAGAAAACCAGAGCATCAATAACAGAAAGTGGACGTTCTCAGCAGAGTCACCTCAAACGTCTGGTTCTGCAGTGAACGCATTCCAACGAACAGGTCGAGGACATGAGTCGAGTTTATCCCAAACACTCGGTACCAGGAACACGGAGCAGAAACCCCAACATGACCCGTTACAGACCTGGTCTGAGGGCTGTCTTAACACATGGGTCTGATGGGTGCTTACCCGTGGGGCCTCATCGTTAACCAGTTCATTAACTCGTACTTGAAGAATGAAACCTCTGGAAATCCTGCTTTAAAGCTAAAATATGACTAAATGACACGTTTAAGCCTTGGTTGTGTTTTTATTCAGTATAAATATATTTATGACCCTCACACATAACAACAAAAATGAACTCTTAAGTTGAAAATCACCTCCTCTTTCACAATAAAGCAAATTATTAATTAATTATAATCATAGTCACTGATTTTAAGGAAAACGACTTTGACATTAAATAACTGTGATGATGTAAAATGATTTCTCACTTTGTATTATTTCAGTGTTATCAATGAGCCATAGTTTTAACCGTTAAAAGTAATTTATTTCAGAAACTTTGCTGCGAAAACAATCACATTTTCCTCTATTGAGTTTTTTTTAATATAAATAGCATAAAAATATCACAAATATATAACACAACCATTTAACATATAACGTCACACATGATAATATTATTATAGATGTTAGTGGTCAGCCCAGACTTTTACAGAATATTATAGTTTAATGGACCCTCCTTCATTTTATTGGTTATTTTTTTATTTATCAAACATCCTTCAGATAAGACACGTACGATCACAGATATTCAAACAGGACTGGATAATGTTTCCATTTTATTTTCTAAAATATTGCAAAATTGAGATTCTTCCTTAAATTTGTTGCATTATGTTCATTGTGAATGCATTTCCAGTTTTATGTGGAATATTTTTAGTAAATAAACGTATAAATCAATTCAAATCTGTGTTCAATGTGGTCGTCGATGTCATCAATAAACTGTTCCAACTTTAGAAAATACAATTAACAGTGATTTGATCGATTCCCATTGATTCCTGTGTATCAGCCTCAAACCATCTCCAACAATACTGACCTAGAACAAATACTTCAACTCCCAGAATCCTCCCTGGTCCCTGAGGACTGACCCAGACCAGTCCCTAGACCATCACCAGTCTGATTAATTAACCCACTTAATGAGTCCAGACTGATGGAGGCGGGGCTATCCCCTGCTGATTGGCTCTTTGATCAGGGCTTCGTGGACTTAATTAGAACATTAATCACGTCATGATGCCGACCCGACCTCAGAGCAGATCTGTGATCCTGTGAACGTCCAAATATGGTCATATCTGATGACCATGAAAAGATGAAGAACTGTATTTTACACCAGTTATTGACATGGATTGACAGGATCAGTGGATCAGCAGGTATAGGTCCAGTTGAATCCGTGCGTGGACTCTCAATCTGTCGTACTAGTTTCTGAGGGAAAGTGGAACTCCAGACTTTTACGCTGTTCAGTCGAATGTCACAGATCGTTAAAAGAACTGATGTAATTACGCAACGTTCCAAGTGGAACATGGGTATTTGGCAACAGGATGGTAGACGAGTGAGAAGAGACGACTGGAGGGAAGAAGAAGACAGAAGAAGACATTTCCAGACTTCCATTTCATCCAGTTTGCAGCTTATTTTGTCCTTGTTACTTATTGTTTTGTCATTTTTTTAAATTCATTTTGTTCATTTCATTGGTCACTTTGGCTGTTTTTGTTCATTTTGTTGCTCATTTTATTCTTTATTGTTTATCATTTTAGTTACTATTTTTGATTATTTCTTATTTTTTCTTTACTGTTTTGCTAAATTTTTAATTCATTTGTCATTTAACATACATAACCCCAGTGTGTCCATCCACTGTCACTGATCCAACTCCATGATTTTACTGGTGAATCAATGTTGTAGAAGATGACGGTGTTTCCACGGTAACTACGGAGCCTCTGAACGTCCAAATATGGTCATATCTGATGACCATGAAAAGATGAAGAACTGTGTTTTGCACCAATTATTGACATGGATTGACAGGATTAGTGGATCAGCAGGTATGAAACAGTTTAGATCAGTAGAAGGTTTTGGTCGACGATGAATGTTTGGGTTTTTATGGGTTAAAAACTCTTCTGTCATCAATAAACAGTCGCAGCGTATGTTTTTATTCTTCATTAACTTCTCTGCAGGTTGACAGTTAAACCTCCTCTTCTTCTTCTTCTATCCTCAGTTCTGGAGGTTCTGGTGGATCAGCTCTAAACGACCCGTGGCCTCGTCGTTCACCTGGACTTCAGATCAACAGACGGTACAGGCGCTTCTCCTCCTTTTTATTGACTTTAGCGTCTACATGAACTGCTCCTTTTCCATGTGTCACATTATCTTAATATGATGGGATGGACTGGCAGAATCAGAGGCGTTTTTCTGACGGTTTCTGCGAGGTCTTTCCGTCTGGTGATGGCTGTTGCAGGTGTGCTGTGTTTATCCACAGTGGACGTTGTGCAGATACTGGTCGTGTCGCGTCGTCTGATGTGTTTCCCATCTGAGCTGGAGCGAGTCTGCAGCCGAGCCCACAAACCAAAATAATGAACCACAGTGGATATCCCCGGCTTCCTCGGCTCGGTTCATTTAGACTCATTTTATTTCGCTTTTGTTTTATTATCTTATTTTAGTGGGAAAGAAATAAGGAGGAGGAGGAGGAGATGAAGGTCGTGAGCAAAGTTCTAATAGTTTTGGATTTTTCTTTCTAGTTTAGTTATATTTAGTTTTGACTTTTTTTCTCTAATTCAGTTAGTTTGAATCAGTTTTTTAGAGCAGATTTGCTGGTTTTTATTGGTTTTAGTTTTCTCTAGATTCTTAGTTTTAGTTTAGTTTTTTTTTCATATCTTTTATCTTCCTTGCAGTTGTATTCAAATGAATTGCTGGAGCAAAATAAATAGATTTCATATCAATCTGACAAAAAAAAATATATCAATCTGAAATCGACAAAGATGAAAACGAAGGGAATTTTATCCATAGTTTTTATGTTTTAATTAGTTTTGTAAGCACACACTACAGTTTCAGTTAGTTTATAATTTTTTCTTTTAATTATAGTTATATATAGTTATATAATTATAGTTGTAGTTATTTGTTTCAGTTAACGAACCGACGAACCGTGAAGTGCTGTATGGTGCCGCTAGCTAAAATTGCTAGAGTGAAATAAATCGCTTTCGTATCAATGCGACATTGACAAAAACAAAAACGAAGGGAATTTTATCCATAATTTTTATATGTTTTAGTTAGTTTTGTAAACACACAATACCGTTTCAGTTATCGTTTTTTTCTTTTAATTATAGTTTTATCTATTTCAGTTAACTAAAATATTTTTTCAATTCTAGTTTTCGTCATTTCGTTAGTTTTCATTAACGGTAATAACCTTGGTCATGAGGGATGGAAAGTTGAATTCTGAAGGACAGAGGAGGAAAAAATAAAGAAATGAAATAATCCATGAAGGAAATGTCAGATCCAGGAACAGATAGAGCTGCAGTTTTGAGGACAGTGACCGTAAACGGACGTATTTAGACCTGTTCAGACCTGGTGTGAACGTGTGTCCACAATAATCAGATCTGATCTGTCTGAATCCAATGACCTGAGGACGTCTGGGATCAACATGTCCACGTTGTCTTTGCATTCTAAACCCTCAAAGACTGGAACAACCACCAACGACCTAAAATAGGACACACCATGGATGCACAAGAACAATCAGCTCTGATAATTATTGGCTTGATATTGAAAAAAACAAAAAGACGTCATCCAGATAATTCCGATAATGAAAGTTTTCACTGATAAATAGAGCCCATGATAAAAAAAAAAAAAATCTGAATAGCTTAGATTTTGTGCATTTCACCAGTATGCAGTACACATTGTTGCCATGCCAACGGCCATAAAAATCAAGAAGAAGAAGAAGTGGTGTGGGTCAGTCCATTGTCTGTAGGGCTACATTTAAACGGTAACGATCTGAACCGAAAATGCAAAAGTGGCGTTGTGTTCTCACTTTTTATTCTGCGTTCAGACGTGCGTTTGGGGTAAAATCTGCATGAGAAGGACACGCAAAAGTGTGTGAAGTGTCGTATTTATGGATGTAGAATGAACACCAGGTGACGTCACCACCACCAACACCAAACACCAGCGTAGAACCATTCTACTTTACTTCCTGTTCGCTCCTAGCACCAAATACAAACACAAAACAGGAAACAGAATATGACATGACAAGCGCTGAAACGACTCTTGGATGTAAATTAGAGGCTAGGACAACTTGAAAGTCCATCGCAGGGAAATAATCTGACATGTTGTTGTTTTCCTGTACTGGTGCGTGTCTATGATGTAAACTCTACGTGACGAGAAAACACAGTTTGGCGTTTTCAACCCTTTAGACGGTGACGCCAGAGTGAAGCGTTTTTAAGATTTCCACTCTGGGAGGTGGTTTCACTTTTTTGTGTTTTCAACCCCCAAAAATGCCGTTAGGTCTAAACGAAAGAATATCTGATCAAATATTTAGTCATTTTCATCCAAGAGCGTTGTTGTGTAAACCAAGGTTCTAATAGTTTTGGATTTTTCATTCTAGTTTAGTTTTATTTAGTTTTGACTTTTTTTCTGTAATTCAGTTGGTTTTAATTCGTTTTTAGAGCAGGTTTGCTAGTTTTTATTAGTTTTCGTTATTTTCTAAATGCTTAGTTTTAGGTGTTTTTTTTATTTTTTATATCTTTTCTCTTCTTCTCTGTCGTCGTATTCAAATAAATCCCAGACAGGACTCTGCTGCTTTAGTCTGCATGTTTCCAGGTAGAGTGGGGACCAGAAGACGACTGGAAACCACAAGTGAACACAAGTGACGGACCATTAAATATCATTTGGTGCCTCTAGCTAAAATTGCTTGAGGGAAATAAATTGATTTCATATCAGTCCGAATTTGACAAAGACAAAAACGAAGGGAATTTTATCCATAATTTTTATCCGTTTTAGTTAGTTTTGTAAACACACAATACAGTTTCAGTTAGTTATCATTTTTTTCTTTTAATTATAATTTTTTAGTTTATTTCAGGTAATGAAAATGTTTTTTCAATTCTAGTTTTCCTCATTTCGTTTGTTTATGTTAACAATAATAACCTTGGTGTAAACTGGGCCTGAGTCAAAGGGTTTTCAGTTCCTAGCTCTGCTACAGCTGTAAGACCAAGAAGAAGATCCAGACCCAGACGTAGATCCAGTGATAATTTTGTCTATTTTGGTCCGACAGCAGCAGAAGAAGAGGGACATTAGAAAACGCTGAACGTCAGAAAAGCTGATCGTGGCTTAATGCCCCAGAACAGTGATCAATCATCCCCAAAGTAGGTGCTGACATCTGTAGTCACGCCCACTTTCACCTTTCATCATCACCAAATTCTGTCTGTGGACATAAATAGTACGAGCTGAAAACCCTTGGTCTATTGTCCATTTGAGGCAGACAGAGGCTTTAGGTTCTGGAGAAGCCTTTATTGGACTATTAACGCAGTTTAACACTGACTGGAAATGAGAAGAAAACAGCTGGAACAATGGGAACTATTGGGGTTTGGGATCGGTATCGTTTACAGGACGCAGGAAGTTATTGGTTATCGGTTGTACTAAGCAATGATTGTTCGTCCTTATCACACACTGTTAAAAATAGGTCAGAATCCACTAAACTACACATACATATGTTGCTTGAATGACACGTTGACTCATGAAACTGCATGAACTGAAGAGTTTCAGGAGGAAAACTAATGGAAGGAGTGAAGGGAGGCCGTCAGAACCCTTCCAAATGGCATCATGTTCTAGTGGTTGTGAACGCCAGCCAAACTCAGCACGTGTGTGTGTATGTGTGTGTGTGTGTGTGTGTGTGGTACACTTCCAACCAGTGTACAACATATTCACAGCCTTCCTCCCTCCTTTTTTTCCACTTCCCAGCGCTCGGTGAAGCCTTAACCACATGTTTACAGTGTCCAAAGGCACCACCTATTTTACAGTCCGTCCTCAAACACAAGGCGAAGAGTCGCAGCTGACCGACACCGTGCGCGGTTCGCGACGGCGGCATCTGTCCTGCGTTAGGACCCCAGCCACCGTCAGCGCTCAAACGCAAGAGAAAACATCGAAAATGCTTACACCAAGACTTGCTTTTTCACTGTTTATCAAAAACTCCACCAGCCAAACCACATGTTTCTGTTGGCGGTCCAAATGTAAACCCTCAAACATCTATAAAAGCACTAATAAATAACCCAACAACTTCTATCTTGGAGCTTTTATAGAAAGCAAAACAAGCCTACAGTACGAGTAGGCATTACATGAGGAGCGTGTGGTACAAGGACGCACGTCTCCTGCATGTCGGACGGTTATATCTACTTTCAGAAATCGCAGTTTTTCTTCCAAGCTCGGGTTCAACCACAGGCAGTGTTCCCTCACAATGCTAATACACGCTTAGGCCGGTCCACGCCAAGGTTATACGAGGTTGAAATGAGCTTCTGGTCACTGGAAACTCTGGTCTGCAGCTGCATTTCATGGAAGAATAGGATTTGTGAAAGCAGAACTGAGATGTGTGTGTCATAATAACTTAAAAAACCATCACCCATCCAAGTTTCCGTCCGTTTTTTTATCAAATAAAGAGACCTGAAATGGGAAATTAAAAAGTCATTCTCGTGCACCACATTTCCAACCCTGGGCTTACCTCGAACTTCCTGCTCGTTGGCTTCCAAATATTCGTAGAAACCTGCATGAAATATTGACTTTGGGACATTATCTTCTAATCACATTAGTCGAAATCCTTCCTGAAATTAGTCAGAGCCGCTTCAGGTTCTGGAAACAAAGGAAATTAAGAAGAACCGTGAAAGGGAGAGAGAATTTGTGCAGATGACATCAGCTATAAAAGTGATTTAATTGTGATAAATGGTAACGAACGGACGCCAAAGCGGGTCGTGAGGATAAAGAGTGAGGAATGTACAGCGAGGAAACCAGGCGGAGAAAGTATCGGAGGGAGAATCCCACTAATGACAACCAGATGTGTGAGGTTCGAACAGGACTGGGATCAGTTTTATACCAACATCGCACAGGATCGTCCTCCTGCAAAAACAAACCCAGGTTTCAAACGGACACTCATTACCACTGAGTTATGATTTGGTGATCAGACGGAGGCAGAGTTATGGTTGTCACCGTCTGATCAAACTCAGGCTTCATCTGATCTGAACGCAGACGTAAATCCAACAGTTTACAGCTGATGTCTGGTCGCCTCAGACGTCCATAAACGGTCATCAGTTCAGACCCTTTACAGCTCTGTTGACCACAGATTCCGTCCTCGGGGGGGGCAGAGGGTCCTGGCTGTTCCAAAGTCGAGGCTTAAATCTAAAGGCGACCGGGCCTTTTCCATCAGGGTTCCTTGACTTTGGAACGGCCTGCCAGAGGAGATAAGGCTGCGGAAGCAGTGACATCTTTTAAATCACTTCTTAATTTTATATGGTCCTTTATGGGATGTCTGTCCCTTTTTAAGTTTAATTTTTTAAATTTGAGTTTTATCCTGCTTGGTTATTAATTTCTATTCTCATACATGATGTTGTTTTATCTCATTTCTTCATTTTTGCATTGATTTGACAGCATCATGTTACGTTCCCCCTGCCCTCTTCACTCCGATTCACTTAATTTATTCAAAGTGTCATGTTTTTGCATTTGCTCTACACATCTCTTTTATTGTGTTGTTTCTGTTTAAGTGTTTTTACTTGTGTCTTGTATCCTGCTGTTGTGCCCTCTGCTTTGTCTGTCAAAGCACTTCGTAAACTTCGTTTTTAAAGGTGCTATATAAATAATGCTATTATTATTATTATGTCTAGGGGGGGCGTGGAGGCTTGCCATGGGGGTCATGGGATCACTCCTGGGTGTTTTTTTGTTCTTCAGGTTTGAACATCTATCAGGTGGAACTAATATTTGATGTTTGGAGCACCCTGGAGTCATTTTATGGACGGACACCAAACCAATCTGTTACCATGGTGATCTGTCACTAGGCTAGACAAAGAGTTTAGGTTTGGACAGTGGACAAGGACTGGACTGGAAAAGACACATGGACACACAGGTTTGTGTTTTGGACCAGTTTGGACTTTAATGTTCTCAGATGTCGTCAAAGAAAGCAGAATATTGTAGTGTCCAGTATTCTCATTTTAACACTTTCAGTGCCATGGGCCGATTAAATCGGCTCTACGAAAACAACCTGTAAAGTGCCACGGGCCGATCAGATCGGCTTTGGAGAACACGCCACATTTGTGTACAAACAAACCATCCACCCCCATTTCTTTCTCACATTTCGATGACGTTCTTTCTGTGTCCCCCTTTTGAGACCAATCAGACGGGAATTTGAGGTCACGCGACCGAATAATGTTTTTATATCTTTTTAATGTTTCTTATTCTCCGGTGTTTCATCAGAGGGAGCCCTCCATGCCGGGGGGCGGCTGTGGACTCCGGGGGCTGTGGCGCCTTCTCTCACTGGGGTCCGCTCCTTTCTGGTGGGTGGGGGTCCCAGTTGGCCCTCTCCCACTAGTTGGGATGCGGGGCTGTGTTGCTGGTGCCTGGTCGCCGGGGTCGGCGGCTGCATCCTGGTGCGGATGGCTCCCTGAGACAGCGCCTCCTAAACTGATGTTTTACTTTTACTTGTACATTTTTGTTCTGGTCTACCCGTGCTCAGTCAGTCTTCTTAAGTATGTGTGAGCTTGTGGGTTAGTGTGTGTGTGTGTGTGCGCGGGTGAGTGGGTGGGTGTGGGTGGGGGGCGGTACTGATTTTTAAACTGATATGTAAAGCACTTTGTGCTACAGTTTTTAATGTATGAAAAGTGCTATATAAATAAAGATTATTATTATTATTATTATTATTATTATTATTATTATAAATTATGCAAATTACGATCAATAATGAATCGGCTGCGTCCGGTGCGTTTTGGATCTAATCAGCAATCGGTCGGATGTTACCGAGCGGTTTCCTGCAGGATTCTTCAAATATTATAAAAACGACGCGAAATACTGAAAAACGGCCAAATTCTGTGGCACTTTTAAGGCGTATTATCCCCTTAACTGTCTGGCACTTAAAGAGTTAAACATTGCGTAACGTATGACCACCTGCTGTGAACAGGTCCAGCTTGTTGTTTCCTTCACTGTCCACAATAATAATAATGAGTCAGAGACTTCCTGTCTACCTTCTCTGGAAGGAATACTTCACTGTCCTTTAACTGTTGAACGTCAAATGTGTGCATAGGAGGAGTTGAGACGAAGCCAATCAATTCGTTGTTAACCTAACATGGAAAAGACAAAACTTACATAAGCTTTGAGAATTCCTCTGTTTATCAGACAGCAGGGGGCGAGGCTTTGGACCACTGCGCTCTGTTGTCTCATATATTCTTACAAATATAAACTATATCTGCTTAACCCCAATTCAGTGACTTTTGTGTTCTTGCTTCAAATTGTGTCCAGAGTGCTAGAAACGTCCATGACAATGTCCAGTAGAAACGGGCTCAGTGACCCACTGATACTGGTCACATGTTCATCTGTGAAACCAACATGTTTGTTGGCCTAAAAAATAGTAACTTCACTGTCAAAGTTAGAGATAATTACACATTTTCTATTTTATTTGGAAAAATATTGTCTCGGAGCAGTTTGGTTGAGTTTATTTGTATTATTCAAGGAAAAATCTAAGTTATTTCTAATTTGAACAAAAAGATATTCAAGAAAAAACATAAAGTATTGTTACAATATTGATGTTCCTTTCAGTAAAAGTTCTATTTGCACCACTGTTATAATGTTGGGGCTGAGGGGGGACTGGAGGTTTATGGTCCTCCAAAGGGAGGTCCACAGAAAAAGACTGAGAACCACTGGATTATGGAGATGTTTTCTACATGAACGCTTCTGCTCAGTGTTGTGATGGTTGACTCAGTTTCCCATGATGCTTCTGTGCCGTTTATGACCAACTGGAAAATATCGACACCACTGTGAGTTCTATTCAGGGGTAGGATGTCCTGGTCCATCTGGTCCTAGTCTGTCTGGTACTTGTCCATCTGGTCCTGGTCTGTCTGGTCCTGGTCCAAACCGAGAAGAAAATCTGGAGTCATTCTTTTTTGTCGGTTCTTCTGCTGTTATTATTTGTCTGTAGATCATATTGGTCTGTTTGTGGAACCGGAACTAAAATGAGTTCCACAGCCTTGACTGTGGAATTTTCACACTTTGCGAATTCATTCCAGGGGCTGGATTGGAACCTTTGGCGGGCTGCATTTGGCCCCCAGGCCGCATGTTTGAGACCTCCGTTCTAGATAATCAATTCTGACCAATATAGAATAAATATTGGACCATGTTCTCCAGCTCTAGTTCAGGTCGAGGTTTAACTGAACAAAAGATACAAGAGAATAGATTAGACACAAAGAACATCCAGTTGTGTAATCACAGTGGGAAAACGATCACTGCATTAAGGAGACGCTCTCTTTTAATGTCCAACAGTTGATGACGGTCAGTAGAAGTCTGTTTTACTGCTTGTGTTGGAGTTCAGAGGTTGAGCTTTAACATTTACAGAGGGACACTTCATACAGTTTCTGTTTACACTAAAAGACCCAGTGGTGATGGATGTTTGACCACTGTTCACTGTGTCCTCAGCTTTAACGTCCCAGAGAGGATGTTCTGTTCTATCCTTGTCTGTCAGAATCTGTGTATCATTGGTTCTTTTCATTTTCAATTGAGAATCCACAATCGGAAAACAAAAAAATTACCCGTTATTTCATTACCTCCGCCAAGGAGGTTATGATTTCACCAGGGTTTGTTTGTTTGTTTGTTTGTTAGCAAGATAACTCAAAAAGTTATGGAGGGATTTTCATGAAATTTTCAAGAAATGTTGATTCTGGCACAAGGAACAAATGAACAAATGATTAAATTTTGGTGGTGATTGGGGGGGGGGGGGGGGGGGCACACAGATCTGCCTTGGCGGAGGTGTGTGCTCTCCGAGTGCTTTTCTAGTTATTCATTTAAAAATCCCAAAATCAACAAACGAGTAGTTTTTCATTCTTTAGATTGTACGCACAAATTAAAAACTGGTCAGGGTCTGGACTCATTTGGTCCTGGTTTTTGTGAACATTGTCTCCTCCTGTTCAAGTCTGTAGAATTCCATCAAACTACTTGGATTTAAATGTGATGTTTCTGACTTTAGATCACTGTATCTTGAGTGTAGTTCCATATAAAGCCATAGACTGTTTGAGTTTTGGGTCTGTTACTGCACACGTGTCGTTAAACTAAGGTCTAGAGCGGCAAACTGAAGGGTTGTAGATGATGTGGAAGCTGGTCCAAACCAGCTGGTGGGATTACTGGTCCATAAACCTCACCATGGTCTCATTTTTGGGCGTAAACACAACCATATCCCACCTCGGTTTAGTTGTTGTGTTCATTTGACTGATGTCTGTGGTAGCTGAGTCGGTAATAAATCAGACTGTGGAATTGGTTTGATCAGGGGGACACGTTCATGGGCTTTAACAGGCAGAGGAATACACGTATTTTGTCAGATTCAGACATTAAATGCATCAATGACACTGACATCAGATGTGTAAATACAGAAGGCTTTGTATCATGGATGGTTTTAATGTTGCTGGACTTGTGAGTGTATTTAAGTCTGTTTATAAGGCTTCTTTAGAGTCTGTAAAATAACTGAAATAAAACCAAACTAAGAATAGTTTGGGTAGTTAAGAGTAGTCCACTTTCACCTGCAGGAGTTTTTGTGATGTGTGTTTCTGCTGCTGAGAAACAAGTGTAGATGTTCACCAAAGCAGCATCTTTACACTTGAAAATGTCAGGAAAAAAAAAAAAAAAACATGAAGAAGTTTGTCACATATCGTAACCTCAGAAAAACAAAACTACCAAATGGGAAAAGTGCAAACATTAACAAAATTTTCAGAAAACCTACAAAAGAACCTAAACTTCAGACAGAATATTCAGAAATACTTTTATTTATTAAAACCATATGCTGTCAATATGGATAAGATTAGATTTTTATTTAATTAATCTTTGATTTAATTAGGTTGGTCTGTTGAGAAACAGTTTTTATTTCCAATGATGACCTGGACAAGAGGCAGAGAAAACAGAAAAAAATAAAGAAACAAGATACAAAGTCACATAATGACCCTTAACAGCGATAAGTCGATGACATGTTTTTAAAAAGAGAAGTTATCAGCAGTAAGAACAAAAACAAACACAGACTGAGGTTTACCAACACGAACAGGAGGTAAAAAGGTCCAGTTTATATTAAAAAACTAAGTAATAAGATCAGATGAGGTCATAGTCCCATATGTCAGAGTGGATCTAATACAGACAAATGCATATGTGTGGACGTTAGGACGCTATGGAAACATGCTCCAGTTTTATTGGTTAGAAATGATGTAAAAGTGCAGTTTTTAGTCAAATAACATCAATAAAAGTGTCTTAAACCTTCAGAAGCCCACAAACACCCAGGAACACAGTTATGTGGTCATGTGATGACGGTGGCGGTCATGTGATGACGGTGGCGGTTATGTGATCACAGTGGCAGTCATTTGATGACAGTGGCGGTCGTGTAATTATGGTGGCGGTCATGTGATGACGGTGGCGGTCGTGGTCACGGTGGCGGTCATGTGATGACGGTGGCGGTCATGTGATGACGGTGGCGGTCATGTGATGACGGTGGCAGTCGTGGTCACGGTGGCGGTCATGTGATGACGGTGGCGGTCATGTGATGACGGTGGCGGTCATGTGATGACGGTGGCGGTCATGTGGTCATGGTGGTGGTGGTCATGTGATGACGGTGGCGGTCATGTGATGACGGTGGCGGTCATGTGGTGACGGTGGCAGTCGTGATCACGGTGGCGGTCATGTGATGACGGTGGCGGTCATGTGATGACGGTGGCGGTTATGTGATCACAGTGGCAGTCATTTGATGACGGTGGCGGTCGTGTAATTATGGTGGCGGTCATGTGATGACGGTGGCGGTCGTGGTCACGGTGGCGGTCATGTGATGACGGTGGCAGTCGTGATCACGGTGGCGGTCATGTGATGACGGTGGCGGTCATGTGATGACGGTGGCGGTCATCTGATGACGGTGGCGGTCATGTGGTCATGGTGGTGGCGGTCATGTGATCACGGTGGCAGTCATGTGATGACGGTGGCAGTCATGTGATGACGGTGGCGGTCATGTGGTGACAGTGGCGGTCGTGATGACGGTGGCGGTCATTTGATGACGGTGGCGGTCATGTGATGACGGTGGCGGTCATGTGGTGACGGTGGCGGTCATGTGATCACGGTGGCAGTCATGTGATGACGGTGGCGGTCGTGTGATGACGGTGGAGGTCATGTGGTGACGGTGGCGGTCGTGATGACGGTGGCGGTCATGTGGTGATGGTGGTGGTCATGTGATCACAGTGGCGGTCATGTGATGACGGTGGCGGTCATGTGATGACGGTGGCGGTCATGTGGTGACGGTGGCGGTCGTGATGACGGTGGCGGTCATGTGATGACGGTGGCGGTCATGTGGTGACGGTGGTGGTCATGTGATCACAGTGGCAGTCATGTGATGGCGGTTGCGGTCATGTGATGACGGTGGCGGTCATGTGGTGACGGTGGTGGTCATGTGATCACAGTGGCAGTCATGTGATGGCGGTTGCGGTCATGTGATGGCGGTGGCGGTCGTGATGACGGTGGTGGTCATGTGATGACGGTGGCTGTTGGCCCCTCCCTCTGCCTTCGACACCTCCTCCTTCACTTTCTCCTCCTTTTTCATTTTGCTCCAGTTTTGTTTTTTCCCCCTGACACGTTGGCTATAAGAGGAGGGGAGGAGGAAAGGGGAGGAGGGGTGGGAGGAGACCAGCCAAAACACAGGGAGATGACAGCCCTTTACTGAGCGCGCTCAGATCTGCCTCCACTTGGACGACTACCTGTAACCTCAGACCGGACAGACGCAGCGAGGCGGCGGTGGAACAGAAGAAAAGGCTTCTATTTGTGGACAGACTTGTATATTGGACCTAATTTAGCCCCAGAAGTCGAACAAACCACCAGGTTTAGTTTGAAACAGGAACAGCCCAGTGTTTCCATAAAGTCCTGCAAAAATAGGTCACATTCTGTTAAGGGTGAGTTCGAGTTTAACCCTTAAAGACCCAAAGAGCTGCAGACCAACACAACCATCCACTGATCTAAACTGTTGAACACCTGCTGATCCACTACTCCTGTCAATGCATGGAAAGAACTGGTGTCAATAATAAAGGATAAAATGAACAAAACCTGTGAAATCTGAATAAAATGAGCAAAATACTTGAAAAATAAAGACAAAATAACAAAAACACCCTGAAATCTAGTATAAAAATGAACAAATCCTTCTAAATTAAGGAGAAAATGAGCAAAATAGTTGAAAAGTAAAGAAAAGAGTCCACAGCCACGTTCAGAAGCTTTATTTGATCCTTTTCAGAAGAACAGTCTCATGTCGTCCAGATGTGACACAGCTGGACCTGATGTGTGCGTTTTTGTTTGTTTTTGCTCACGTTGGCATCAGATGAAAAAACACATTTTTATGAACGTTCCACAAGTTATTTAAGAAGTGTATTTGGGGTTTTTCCTGTGTGTGTGTATGTGTTCTCTATGTGTGTGTGTGTGTGTGTGTGTGTGTGTGTGTGTGGGTGTGTGTGTGTTCTGTGTGTGTGTGTGTGTGTGTGTGTGTATGTGTTCTGTGTGTGTGTGTGTGTGTGTGTGTGTATGTGTTCTGTGTGTGTGTGTGTGTGTGTATGTGTTCTCTGTGTGTGTGTGTGTATGTGTTCTCTGTGTGTGTGTGTGTTCTCTATGTGTCTGTGTGTGTGTGTGTGTATGTGTTCTCTCTGTGTGTGTGTGTGTGTATGTGTTCTCTCTGTGTGTGTGTGTGTGTGTGTGTGTCTATGTGTTCTGTGTGTGTGTTCTCTATGTGTCTGTGTGTGTGTGTGTGTGTGTGTGTGTGTATGTGTTCTCTGTGTGTGTGTGTGTGTGTATGTGTTCTCTGTGTGTGTGTGTGTGTGTGTGTTCTCTATGTGTCTGTGTGTGTGTGTGTGTATGTGTTCTCTGTGTGTGTGTGTGTGTGTGTGTGTGTGTCTATGTGTTCTGTGTGTGTGTTCTCTATGTGTCTGTGTGTGTATGTGTGTGTTCTCTATGTGTCTGTGTGTGTGTGTGTGTGTGTGTGTGTATGTGTTCTGTGTGTGTGTGTGTGTGTGTGTGTGTATGTGTTCTGTGTGTGTGTGTGTGTGTGTGTATGTGTTCTCTGTGTGTGTGTCTGTGTGTGTGTTCTCTGTGTGTGTGTGTGTGTGTGTGTTCTCTGTGTGTGTGTGTGTGTGTGTTCTCTGTGTGTGTGTGTGTGTATGTGTTCTGTGTGTGTGTGTGTGTGTATGTGTTCTGTGTGTGTGTGTGTGTGTGTGTATGTGTTCTCTGTGTGTGTGTCTGTGTGTGTGTGTGTGTGTTCTGTGTGTGTGTGTGTGTTCTCTGTGTGTGTGTGTGTGTGTGTGTTCTCTGTCATTTGGGTGCAGGTTAATGACAGCTGTTGCGTCTGTGATACAGAGGTGATTTCCCAGGTTGCCATGGTAACGGGACATCACAGGTGCAGTGTGTTCTGCTGTTGTGTGTTGGGCTGGTTCTGCCTTTTGGACCGGACCCCCTGGTCTGAGTACATGAGGCCTCTGCAGTGTTTGTTCTGGGGTCAGGACTGGACGTCTGTTAAAATCCTCATGAGTCCAAAAGAGGACGATGACATGAGACTGTGATGGAGTCAACGTCTGATCAGTGGGTTGGACAGTGAAGTTAGGTCACATGGTTTATTATGTCCACAGAGCAGTGGTGTGGTCTGACATCACTGTGAGTTCATTAGTAGTAGTAGTAGTATTAATCACTTATATTTATCCTACTTATTATTTATATTAATGTTAAACTACTGTTAATGTCTGTGATACAGTCAGATGCTCATTTCTTCTAAACTGCTCCTCTTCAGATCCATTTATTTTATTTTATTTCTCTGTTGAATTCCTTTAGTTCTACTCCATAACTGTCATTGTCTGTTCTGTATCCAATGGTTCAATAAATCAATCAGTAACGAATAGGACAGGATTTTTTCATGAAGTGTATAAACGATATTTAGCTTTTATTCTTAGACAGTATTGAAAGAAATTCAGATTCTCAGGAAAATTAAAAAAAAAACAACACAATAAAATGCAACGACCTGCAAAGAAACACAACACAACTAGGTGGTCGACCCTTGTGTCATGTTGTGTGTTGTGTGTTGTCATGTTGTGTGTTATGTTGTGTGTTGTCGTGTTGTGTGTGGTCATGTTGTGTGTCCTTCCTCATACTTCAGGTGTGTTCACTTGTTTTGATATTATTTGTGTAACTTTTTTCAAGCCCTACTGTTCAAACACATGGAAGAGTAGACACTGTTCTTATTACAGATGACAGACTGGTCCTGGTTTGTTGAAGTCAGGTCATCTTTGATGATGATGATGATGATGATGATGATGTTGTTGTTGTGGTTCGATCTGATTGGCTGTTGCCGTGGCGCTGCCGTACCCTTCAGGGGACGTTCCAAACAGTGGACAAGGACTCTGAGGTGTGGACTGGACTTCTGTCCTCTGCTCCATCGTCCCATCCGTTTATGTTTGAGGTTTCCTCCTCCTCCTCTTTTATGGTCCTCCTGTCGTCATGGTAACCCTCCTCCTCCTCCTTTATCCTCTGGGTGGCCTCTGTCTCCGTCCTCAACCCCACTACCTTTGACCTTTGACCTTAGGGTGTAGATGCTCCACATCCACAGTGTCCTCGTCTTCTCCTGGTTCAGTTTGGGTTTTTAATTTTTTTTTCCTTTTCGTCTTAAACACCGGTTGATGTCGGGGATTTCTGAGCCTGCAGACACAGACGGCGTTCGCTCCACCTGAGGAACATGTGCGACTGTGTGAGCAGCTGTTTGTGAATGTCAAAGTGAAAGGATAATTACAGCGATGCAGCACCAACCTCAGCTCTGATCACAGGGTGTGTGTGTGTGTGTGTGTGCATGTGTGTGCATGTGTGTGCACAGCTGCATTTTTCACATGCCTCACTTTGGGAAAGTGATTGTAAGAGTTGGTTTACACGGTCTGAGAGTGTTGACTTAAAGGGTTGGATGATGGCTTGTTGGGGAAAATGAGTCCAACGCTGGCACTGGAGTCTTCACAGCAGCGTCATAAATCTGACATGTTTTGTTTTGACACTTCAGCTCAAACTGAATCAAGTTGAAATTAAAAGAATGATGCGTTTAAAGGCCTGATTTAGTGTAGGATAAAAGAGTTTTCATGAATGTCTGTATTTGTGCATTTAGACCAAGGCTCAATAATAAATTCTCTCTCTGTCTCTCTCGTAAACTTGTTGTGAGGTATGGCTCAGCCCCCCCCCCCAGGATTGGACTCACAGATCGGTTTTACAGATCCTTGATCCACTTCTAAATGTGGATATTGTAACCGATATCAGATCCTACTGTCAGATCGGTGCAGCCCTAAACTGGAGAAATGGACACAAACCGACATGTGGATGAAGACTGTATCACATACATTTAAAACATCACATACAAAATACTTGAGTCTTTTGTTTTACCTTCATCTTATTAGAATATGTCAGATTCATCCCAGGTCATTTATGAAGAACAGTGGATCTGTGATGTCAGAGGTTTAATGGTTCCATGGTCAGAGTCGGAACAAACTGTGGACTGAGACCGTTACCATGGCGACGCCTCCATGTCTATTATTTACAGATTTTCACCGTCTGAAATGTCAACAGTTTTACAACAAACTCAAACGTTATCTGTGGAAATGATGGAATCAATCCCAACTTTGCAAAAATCCACTCCACATTTTGTCAGAACATCTGTCACTCCTCTGAGCGTCGAGTCCGATCCATGAGAACCAGTTTAAAACCTGAACCGTCCTGATCCATGACCAGATCCAAACCTGTATCTGTGGACTTGAACCCATCAGACTGGAGGTGGTTCTGTTCCTCTGTCTGTAGGACCAGTAGGACCAGTAGGACCAGTCAGCCTGTCCTGGTGGATACTGTCTGTGAGTGTGTGTGTGTGTGTGTGTGTGTGTGTGTGTGTGTGTGTGTGTGTGTGTGTGTGTCAGATCCACTAATACTCTGCTGAATTCTACTGGTTGCTGAGCTGTTCTTAGACTTCCCAGGGGCTGAACGTGCACGACAACACACAAAGAACTGCACTATCTGGTGTGTGTGTGTGTGTGTGTGTGTGTGTGTGTGTGTGTGTGTGTGTGTGTGTGTAATCCGTTGCGGTGCTCAGAACAGCCTGTCTGTTTGGATCAGTGCCCATCAGGATCAGGAATGATTTGGTCGGGTCTGACTCTGCTATCACTGCTCAGGCCTTAATGAGGCAGCGCAGGAGCCCACTGAGTGTGTGTGTGTGTGTGTGGGTGTGTACAGCCCATATGTGTGTGTGGGTGTGTGTATATGGTCCATAAGTGTGTGTGTGTGTGTGTGTGTGTGTATGGTCTGTAAGTGTGTGTGTGTCTTCGTCCTCTCTGGCTCAGTTTCAGTATAAGTGTCGGTCCAACTCCAGGTGTTTCAGAATCCAATCGTTTTAACGTCCTGAGGAGAATAATCCTGTCTGTTAACAGGACACGTTTCAGTCCTTCAGTGTTTCAGTCCTTCAGTGTTTCAGACCTTCAGTGTTTCAGACCTTCAGTGTTTCAGTCCTTCAGTGTTTCAGACCTTCAGTGTTTCAGTCCTTCAGTGTTTCAGATTTTCAGTGTTTCAGACCTTTGGTGTTTCAGACCTTCAGTGTTTCAGTCCTTCAGTGATTTCAGATTTTCAGTCCTTCAGTGTTTCAGTCCTTCAGTGTTTCAGACCTTCAGTATTTCAGTCCTTCAGTGTTTCAGACCTTCAGTGTTTCAGTCCTTCAGTGTTTCAGATTTTCAGTGTTTCAGACCTTTGGTGTTTCAGACCTTCAGTGTTTCAGTCCTTCAGTGATTTCAGATTTTCAGTGTTTCAGTCCTTCAGTGTTTCAGTCCTTCAGTGTTTCAGACCTTCAGTGTTTCAGATTTTCAGTGTTTCAGACCTTTGGTGTTTCAGTCCTTTGGTGTTTCAGAACTTCAGTGTTTCAGTCCTTCAGTGTTTCAGATTTTCAGTGTTTCAGTCCTTCAGTGTTTCAGATTTTCAGTGTTTCAGTCCTTCAGTGTTTCAGTCCTTCAGTGTTTCAGATTTTCAGTGTTTCAGACCTTTGGTGTTTCAGTCCTTCGGTGTTTCAGATCTTCAGAGTTTCAGTCCTTCAGTGTTTCAGATTTTCAGTGTTTCAGTCCTTCAGTGTTTCAGTCCTTCAGTGTTTCAGACCTTCAGTGTTTCAGATTTTCAGTGTTTCAGTCCTTCAGTGTTTCAGTCCTTCAGTGTTTCAGTTCTTCAGTGTTTCAGACCTTCAGTGTTTCAGATTTTCAGTGTTTCAGACCTTTGGTGTTTCAGTCCTTTGGTGTTTCAGACCTTCGGTGTTTCAGACCTTCAGTGTTTCAGTCCTTCAGTGTTTCAGATTTTCAGTGTTTCAGTCCTTCAGTGTTTCAGATTTTCAGTGTTTCAGTCCTTCAGTGTGTCAGTCCTTCAGTGTTTCAGATTTTCAGTGTTTCAGACCTTCAGTGTTTCAGTCCTTCAGTGTTTCAGTCCTTCAGTGTTTCAGACCTTCAGTGTTTCAGTCCTTCAGTGTTTCAGACCTTCAGTGTTTCAGTCCTTCAGTGTTTCAGATTTTCAGTGTTTCAGACCTTTGGTGTTTCAGACCTTCAGTGTTTCAGTCCTTCAGTGATTTCAGATTTTCAGTGTTTCAGTCCTTCAGTGTTTCAGACCTTCAGTGTTTCAGATTTTCAGTGTTTCAGTCCTTCAGTGTTTCAGACCTTCAGTGTTTCAGATTTTCAGTGTTTCAGACCTTCGGTGTTTCAGTCCTTCGGTGTTTCAGATCTTCAGAGTTTCAGTCCTTCAGTGTTTCAGATTTTCAGTGTTTCAGTCCTTCAGTGTTTCAGATTTTCAGTGTTTCAGTCCTTCAGTGTTTCAGATTTTCAGTGTTTCAGATTTTCAGTGTTTCAGTCCTTCAGTGTTTCAGATTTTCAGTGTTTCAGATTTTCAGTGTTTCAGTCCTTCAGTGTTTCAGATTTTCAGTGTTTCAGTCCTTCAGTGTCTCTTACATAGTTTTCCTCTCGTTTACTCTTTCACATCATTTTGCGTCTCTTCTTTGCTTTGTGTCCAGTGTGTTTTTCATCTTTTCATCTTGTATATTTTATGTCATTTTGCGTCTTCCTGCATTTTTACAAAGTAACACCATTAAAACCTCCCATTTCTTCAACTTTCCCTCATGATTGAATCTTAACATTTCAACTTAGAAACAAGGACTGATTTATGGTGATAGTTCTGGAAACAGACGTCCGTCTAACTCTGAATCTGGGTCAGTATCAGCTCTGGGTGTGTTCGTCCACCTGTTGAACCTCCACCTGTTGAACCTCCAGCTGTTGAACCTCCAGCTGTTGAACCTTCAGTTGTTGAACCTCCACCTGTTGAACCTTCAGTTGTTGAACCTCCACCTGTTGAACCTCCACCTGTTGAACCTCCAGCTGTTGAACCTTCAGTTGTTGAACCTCCAGCTGTTGAACCTCCAGCTGTTGAACCTTCAGTTGTTGAACCTCCACCTGTTGAACTTCCACCTGTTGAACCTCCAGCTGTTGAACCTCCAGTTGTTGAACCTCCAGCTGTTGAACCTCCACCTGTTGAACCTCCACCTGTTGAATCTCTAACTGTTGAACCTCCAGCTGTTGAACCTCCTGCTGTTGAACCTGCAGCTGTTGAATTTTCCTGCTGTTGAACCTCCACCTGTTGAACCTCCAGCTGTTGAACCTCCTGCTCTTGAACCTCCTGCTGTTGAATTTTCCTGCTGTTGAACCTCCACCTATTGAATCTCCAGGTGTTGAACCTCCAGTTGTTGAACCTGCAGCTGTTGAACCTCCACCTGTTGAACCTCCAGCTGTTGAACCTCCAGCTGTTGAACCTCCTGCTGTTGAACCTGCAGCTGTTGAACCTCCACCTGTTGAACCCCCAGCTGTTGAACCTCCTGCTGTTGAACCTCCACCTGTTGAACCTGCAGCTGTTGAACCTGCAGCTGTTGAACCTCCAGCTGTTGAACCTCCAGCTGTTGAACCTCCAGCTGTTGAACCTCCAGCTGTTGAACCTCCTGCTGTTGAGCCTCCAGCTGTTGAACCTGCAGCTGTTGAACCTCCACCAGTTGAACCTCCAGCTGTTGAACCTCCTGCTGTTGAACCTGCAGCTGTTGAACCTCCACCTGTTGAACCTGCAGCTGTTGAACCTGCAGCTGTTGAACCTGCAGCTGTTGAACCTGCAGCTGTTGAGCCTCCTGCTGTTGAACCTGCAGTTGTTGAACCTGCAGCTGTTGAACCTGCAGCTGTTGAACCTCCAGCTGTTGAACCTCCAGCTGTTGAACCTCCAGCTGTTGAACCTGCAGCTGTTGAACCTGCAGCTGTTGAGCCTCCAGCTGTTGAACCTGCAGCTGTTGAACCTCCTGCTGTTGAACCTGCAGCTGTTGAACCTGCAGCTGTTGAACCTGCAGCTGTTGAACCTCCTGCTGTTGAACCTGCAGCTGTTGAACCTGCAGCTGTTGAACCTCCTGCTGTTGAACCTCCTGCTGTTGAACCTCCTGCTGTTGAACCTCCACCTGTTGAACCTGCAGCTGTTGAACCTCCTGCTGTTGAACCTGCAGCTGTTGAACCTGCAGCTGTTGAACCTCCACCTGTTGAACCTGCAGCTGTTGAACCTGCAGCTGTTGAACCTGCAGCTGTTGAACCTCCTGCTGTTGAACCTCCTGCTGTTGAACCTCCACCTGTTGAACCTGCAGCTGTTGAACCTGCAGCTGTTGAACCTGCAGCTGTTGAACCTCCTGCTGTTGAACCTGCAGCTGTTGAACCTGCAGCTGTTGAACCTGCAGCGGTTGAACCTCCACCTGTTGAACCTGCAGCTGTTGAACCTGCAGCTGTTGAACCTGCAGCTGTTGAACCTCCTGCTGTTGAACCTGCAGCTGTTGAACCTGCAGCTGTTGAACCTGCAGCTGTTGAACCTCCTGCTGTTGAACCTGCAGCTGTTGAACCTGCAGCGGTTGAACCTCCACCTGTTGAACCTGCAGCTGTTGAACCTGCAGCTGTTGAACCTCCTGCTGTTGAACCTCCTGCTGTTGAACCTCCTGCTGTTGAACCTGCAGCTGTTGAACCTCCAGGTGTGTGGGCTCATGGTTGCAGTCGTTCCCTCGGTACTTTCCCTGACTTTTCCTTCTCTTTGGTCTTTCATCTCCAGAGGCTCCCACTCGGTCTGATTAAAGCCCAGATCAGGATTACAGGGTCCGGGTTCAGAGCTCCAAACCCACCTGAGGGGGTTTCAGACCACAGGCCCGTTTCAGCCTTTGTTCACATCACAGATTTAGTCGCACGAGCCTTCACCATCTCCGTCCACATGTTGGAGGGTTTCCTTCTTCTGGATCCAAAACTCCAGTGATGCGTTTGCAGACACGTTAGTTTAAGATCAACAGTTGAGGAAAATCAGCTGTTCTGGACTTTAAACTTTTACTGTTGTTACTAATAAACTCCAGTTTCACTTCATTCTGACTGTTTGTGTCCGTTTGTAGAAGCTGTGATTATCTGTAGATCTGATACATTTTTAATTAATGAGCAAAAAACCACCTGAACTCACTGTGTCCACATACTTTTGTCCACGTGTGTCTGAGTTTGGCAGTTATATGAGGATAACGACATGGGTTCTTCTGTGAAACTGGGTTTATTTTAGTTTCTGTCACTGTTCCATCTTTTTAGACCCAATAATCAAAGGTAAATGTAGACAGATTTACCCCAGGATGGACCTAATGATGACCTCAGAGAAATGCAAAACCATTATACTCTTACTCTGATCCATCCCATAATTAATGAATTTATAATCAGATATTGGGTCCAAAAATAGGACCCAAATATGGACATTAAATCTCCCTAGGTGTCAGTGCATTAGATGTGTAAACGTGTGTAAATGCTCTTCTATAGACTCTAAATACAGACACTGTGTTCAGTGTGTGGATCCTAGTGGTTTTTCTAATCCACACATGTGGGTTTGGCATCAGTCTCATTCCAAGCAAGGTTATTATTGTTAAAGAAAACTAACAAAATGACGAAAACTAGAATTGTAAAAACATTTTGTTAACTGAAATAAATAAAAACTATAATTAAAAAAAACAAAAAACTAACTGAAACTGTATTGTGTGCTTATAAAACTAACTAAAACGTAAATAATTATGGAAAAAATTCCCTTAGTTTTCGTCCTTGTCAATGTCGGATTGATATGAAATCGATTTATTTAGCTCAAGCAGTTTTAGCTAGCGGCACCATACGACACTTCACGGCCCGTCACTTCTCGTCACTTGTGGTTTAGAGTCGTCTATGAGAAAGTTCTGGATGGGATTTCTTTGAATACGACAGTGAGGAAGATAAAAGATATGGAAAAAACTAAAACTAAGCGTTTAGAAAGAAACCAAAAATGAATAAAAAACTAGCAAACCTGCTCTAAAAACTAATTAAAACTAACAATTAGAGGGGAAAAAAAGTCAAAACTAAATAAAACTAAACTATAATGAAAAATCCAAAACTGTTATAACCTTGATTCCAGGTTTGGTGTGGAACCCATCGTGTCCACTGGTGTTACATACAGAACCTGAACATTTAAACACTAATAAATCACCAGTGATTTTACAACAGCGGCCATTTTTGTCAAACACTCTGTCTTGAATATTTACTACGATTCCCAGAATGCACCTGTGAGAAACAAAAGATATTCAAAACCATTGTAGTGCATAATTTTCGTGCCTTTTTGACCGTGTTACATGTGGATTTTTGTATAAAAATAATATTTAAAAAAAATAAAAATCTGAAAAATAGTTTCTCTTTTACCTCAGTAAGTATTTCTTTTTAAATTAGACCCAAAGTTCTTCCAAACCTGCTTCAGAACATTCGTCTACACCTGGTTTGAATGTTTAACTTTCTGTCCTGTTTTCAGGACCAGTTTCAGAGAAGAACCCAAATCAAACTGCATTTTCTGTAAATACTCGTTTGACTTTTCTTGTACTAATGGAATACTTGTACTTGTTGATCCGGACCCGTGTCCTTCACCGTTCTTCCGTCTAATTGTGTGGGCGTGGCCAGTGTTGCTTCATTAGCCTCTGTTCATCCAACTGGATTTAATATGGGTGGGAACCAGCGCAGCGCAGTGCATTCCACTGTCAGATACTGTGGATATGTGTGTGTGTGTGTGTGTATATGTGTGTATATGTGTGTGGATATGTGTGTGTGTGTGTGTGTGTGTGTGTGTGTGTGTGGATATGTGTGTGTGTGTGTGTATATGTGTGTGTGTGTAAGACCTGCTGGAATCCAGAGGACGACCTTCACAACCTGCTCCGCTCATGTGTGGACCGCTCGGACTCGGGGACAGGAATCTGTTTCCGCAGCTGCGACGTAGAAGCTGGGCTGTGTTTAGGGTTGGGGTTTGAAGAAGGAAAGGGTTAAGAGTCTCAGGTCAGATTATGTTTAGGTTTGAGTGGAGTTTAGGGGAAATCTGAAGGAATGTAAAGTAGATTATTCACTTTTTTCCTGTAGTGCTGCAACAACGAATCAATTAAATAGATTCTTATAAGAGTTGGCAATGAATTCGTCAGTCTATTCACTGGGTTTACATTCTGTTCTGGTGTCCACAACATGTTTGCACCAAACATAGAACACCATTTATTTAACAAAACTTGAATATGGAGAAAAAAATGGCCCAAATCCCACGTTTTGGGTAAACGAGGCTGCCGAGGCCACCGGGAACAGAATGTAAACATTATCTTAACATAACCTACGTGTCAGGATTACTGTAGCCCGCTAGCTACTTAGACCCCATCGTCGTAATTATAGCGTTTTCATCCATCTCCGTTTATCAGACCACCAGGCTAACGTTACCTGTCGTTGACTGGACCATATCCTCCTCAGACCCAGCCGTGCATTTTTGTCCTCTGTAGGGGACAAAAATTTGACAGTTTTCCTTAAAAAATGTTGTCTGTTGCAAAGGACATTTTATTAAAAAATAAATAATTGAAAATAGCTTTAAATATGTATGTGAAAAAAACTGTTGCATTATGCAGTTTCCAATCAAGACAACTGTTTAATGTAAAAAAACAGATTAGTTATTAAAAATAATCTACTGATTAATTGATTGTTAAAATTATCGTTCGTTGTAGCGCGGTATGTTCCCGTGTAATTGTCAGTTTGAGTAAAGCTTTTACAATAAACAAAAACCAGAAAATACAGTTTACGTTTCTATCAACTTTTTTTCCCCAAATAAATTACTATGTGTAGTGACATACAGGCGCCACCCGTCCAATCACAAACTTCTGACTGAAGTTCATTGTTTTACGGAGTCAGAACACTAGCATTAGCATTTAACACCAGCTCACCTCTGAAGCCCTGGACTCCTGTAGTTCCACCCCTTTTGTCCAAATATGGTTACTTCTGCCGCCAACAGCCTACTGACTTCAGAAACCAGTGGGAGTGGTCCCGGCTCTTCTGTTTAGGGTTATCATATTCAGGACCTGGTGGGACCGTCATAGTGGTTCAGGTCTGGACTTGGCCCCTGGTGGTCCTCAGTGGTCTATGTTTGACTCAGGACAGAAACAGAAAGAACCAAACGGATGTCATGTAAGTTTGACGTTTCAAGTTTATTTGTCATGTGTGTTCAGGGTACAAGTACCATGGCTACGAAACAGTGTGCCCTGGCTTCTGTCTGCGCCAATACTGAAAAATAAATGACAAACAAAAACAATAACAATCACAGCAACAATAAACTAATACATGTAAGTAAATGTAAATGACAAAAGATGAGGTTACGTCGAATGGAAATAAAATAAGTGCATTGATAATATGACTGTGTGTGTGTGTGTGTGTGTGTTTGACGGTGGTCTTATCCGCCCGTTGACCCCCATGGCCAGATGGTGTGTGACTGCAGCCTGTGAGAGTGTGTCCCACCTCTGAGCCTCCTGGCACCGCAGACCCCCCCCCCCCCCCCCTTTCTGTTGGGTGTGATCACATCAAAGTCCAACAGTGAGGATTACAGGTTTCTCTGGCCTCAGGGTTCCCAAGCAGACCCCACCCCCCAACCCCCCCTACTGTTACACACTCTCTCCACCGGGGCCCCCATAATCCCCCTGGTGTCAGGAGGTCAGGGGACCGAGGCGTGGACGACCTGTCAGGACACGTATCCATGTGGACAAACTGGGTGAATATGAGACCAGAGTCGAACCACAGGGTTAAAAGGACACGTCCTGCCTGTCTGTCCACTGTGGACATATTCTTATAGTAGGTGTGTGTGTCCGAGTCAAATACAGAATTATGACAAAAAAGTCCTTTTGGATCATGTTCAGTGATGCATGACTCAGTTACTGAAGTAAAACAGGGCTGATGATGACGGTAACAGGGGTGATGGCGGGGGTGAGGGGGTGATGATGGTGGTAACAGGGCTGATGATGGCGGTAACGGGGCTGATGATGGTGGTAACAGGACTGATGGCGGGGGTGAGGGGCTGATGATGGTGGTAACAGGACTGATGATGGCGGTAACGGGACTGATGATGGCGGTAACGGGGCTGATGACGGGGGTGAGGGGGTGATGATGGTGGTAACAGGACTGATGGCGGGGGTGAGGGGCTGATGATGGTGGTAACAGGACTGATGGCGGGGGTGAGGGGCTGATGATGGTGGTAACAGGACTGATGATGGCAGTAACGGGACTGATGATGGCGGTAACGGGGCTGATGACGGCGGTAACGGGGCTGATGATGGCGGTAACGGGGCTGATGACGGCGGTAACAGGACTGATGACGGGGGTGAGGGGGTGATGATGGTGGTAACGGGGCTGATGATGGCGGTAACAGGACTGATGGCGGGGGTGAGGGGGTGATGATGGTGGTAACAGGACTGATGGCGGGGGTGAGGGGCTGATGATGCAGTAACGGGGATGGTGATGGTGGTAACACTGGTGATGATGGTGATAACGGGGCTGGGTGATGGCGGTAACAGGGCTGACTATGTTAGTAACGGGGTTGATGATGAGACCAGTTTATTTTCCACCATCTGATCCATGAAAACACGTTTGGTGTAAAACAGATGTTCTTCTTCTTCTACATTATTTATTCCATTCATACCAGTTCATGTAAATGCACATAATTCATTTGTTCTTTGATTTTCTCTTTTTTCCCCAAATTTCCCTAATTTTCCAACCTTCAGATTCTCTGTGGAAACGCTCGGACTTTCCCTTTCTGCTGGTGAATGTAGTTAAAGCTCGTCTGTCTTTAGTTCCACCTTCTTCTACGTGTGAAATCATGTAAATTTGAAGACGTCAGAAGAATCAAATACTACAGACGTCATAATGAGCAGATTCAGAGCTGAGTTATGAAACACAAACCACCAGTGGCTCCAAGAAAACAAGAAACTGATGGGTTTAATGTTCAGTTCCCCCAGATCAGTCTCCCCTCTAGTGGGTTAAAGCTGCTCTGAGTGGATGTGGGAGCTGAAACGTTCATCCAGGCTTCAGGGCGGTGAAGAGGCCGACCTCAGATCAGGTTACCGGTTCAAATCACCCTTTAACTGGAGTGTTTGACTTCCAAAACTAACAGTGGGCTTCCACAGCACTCCGGTTAATAACAGGGCAGTGTTTAAAGTCGCTCTGGTTTCATAAATGTCACTGAAGCATGAGGTCCAACACTGAAGCGCCTGTGTTTCCTACAGCAGACGATGGTTTGTGTGTTCTGCTAAAAGCTGCCTTCATGCCGCGTTAACATTCTAAACAGGCTCTGGTCGTTAACATTAATCCACAGAACCTGATGCAGTCTCTTTTCTGGGGTTTAGTCCATAAAGTTGGGTGCCAACGTGGACTCTGACCACATTCAGTACCAGTAGAAACACGGGTCCAGGACCAACGCCAGTGTTTCAGCTGCTGCAGAGCGGGGACCGTGTGTGTGTGTTTACTGCAGCAGCGTCATGGCCCGTTTAGGACGTAAATAAACAGGAGTGTGTGTTCACATCTGATGTCATCCCCGTTGTTTAGGTGGAGCCTGACGTGGACCAGGGTCAACCGGGTCTGGTACCAGGACTGACCAGGGTTAGGGTTAGGTGATAAAACGATAACGGTTTATGTCGCGATAGAACTTTTCCTTGATAGAAATATGAGACGTCTGCTTCTACTTATAGTTTCTATTTTATTTAACACAGCGGCTGTGACTGTCAGTACTGCTGGCAGTTTGTTGTGAGGGTCTTCAACCCCCCCCCCCCCCCCCCCCCCCCCCCATGTCAGGTGTAGAATAGCAGGGGGAGCTTCATAGACTTTATGAAGACTCCTTTGGCAAAGCAGTTTTCTTTCTTTCTTTCTTTCTTTCTTTCTTTCTTTCTTTCTTTCTTTCTCTTTTTCTCTCCCTCTTTCTCTCTCTCCCTCTCTTTCTTTCTTTCTTTTTTCTCTTTCTCTCTCTCTTTCTCTCTCGACCTCTCTTTCTTTCTCTCTCTACCTCTCTTTCTTGCTTTCTTTTCTCTCTTTCCATCTCTCTCTTTCTCTCTCCCTCTCTCTTTCTTTCTCTCTGTCTCTCTTTCTTTCTCTCCTTCTCCCTCTCTCTCTCTCTCTCTCTTTCTCCCTCTCTCTCTCTCTGATGTCTTCACAACTAACTTATGAGTAACAGAAAATTTAAACTTGACAAAAACAGTGATTTGATTTATATCATGATACATTTGATGTCATCTGATATGAAAAAAATTATCATGATATGATGTTTTTTTCTGGATCGCCCGGCCCTGATCAGGGTTTAACTCATTTAACCCATCTGCCGCAGAACAGGTTTGGATCAGTGTGTCCCAGTAGAGTTAACGCACATGAACCAATGATCAGCTGATCCAGTAGTGACAGGCAGCAGAACCAGCAGAACCCACCCACAAAGATGGAAGAGCAGAACCAGCAGAACCGACCCATAAAGATGGAAGAGCAGAACCAGCCCGTTGACCGTCTGGATGGAAATATGAGGAGAAAAAACCCCAAGATGAAACAGTCGACCCACAGACAGTATTAGACACACTCTGCGGGAAGGAGTTTAATATTCACTGAAGCACTTCCACCTTAAAATACCACCTTAATACCAAACATGTGATAGTCTGGGATTCTGTTAGCGCTACGGCTAACGGGTCGAACAGTTTGGACAAACACGTTAAATGCAGATATATTCACTTTTTTAATGAGTCTTTTTGTTAATGCAAAATGAAACACAATTAAAATAGAATAGAAGAGAATAGAACAATAGAATAGAATAGAATAGAATAGAGAAGGTTTTATTGTCATTACACCAGTTGTGCAACAAAATTGCAGGTGTTCCGTACCAGTGACTGCACTTACATCTAAGTAGTAATACAATAGATACAGACATATTTAAAAAGTATAAAAATATATGAATGCAGTTGAAAAATCTGTACAAAATGGAGCTATATTTGTACGAAAGACTAAGATTTAAAAATTTAAGGTAGTATAAAATGTGCAAGTGTCGTAGCAGCAGTAGTGTAAACAATGTAAACAATGTAAATAATGTAAACATTTGTAACAGTGTTAGTGTGAACAGTTTAAATTTAATGTAGTCAGTGTATGTAAACAACAGTGGAAACAATGTAAAGTGTGTAAAATATAGATTAAAAATCAATGATATTTAATCATGATTGAGCTAAATGAATCCATAGAAGCCCTGTGATGAATCTGATTAAAACTTTTAATCGTTTGACAGCAGTAATAAAACTAGACCTACTTAAACCCTGAACCTCCAGCTGATCGCTAACACAGAACACATGTTCTCCTTTAGCTTAAATCAGTCTAATGTGTTGCTGCTGATCTGACTTATTTCAAGGGGAACCACCGGCGTTTCCTCAGCTCCTGTGCAATTAGTTCTCATCCACAAACACTTACAAAGAACAAGTGCACATTCTTGTCGTTCATACTGTGAAGCGGCGCCGCTTAAAGAAGCGGTTAGCGTCATGTGAAGCTCGTTCCTGAGCTGCACCTAACCCTAACGCCACACATGACGGAAAACAACAGTCGACTAATCACTTTATGAAATCAGCTGCAGCATCTTATGTAATGATGAATCTGGGCTCTGCCTGTAAATGTGCATTAGATTAAACTGTAGACTGTATTCTTTATATGAAGTACAGACGTTTGGACCAGTTTAAGGCCCTTCCACATATAAGCAAACCCTTATATAAGAGCTGTAGCAGGACTGTGTAAAAATAGAACATTAGATATAAGAAAACACAAACATGTAAAGGCTTCAAATAAAGTGAATAAAAACCACAGCTGACTTGTAAAAATTAACAAGACACGAGAATCAACACCATTAAAAAAAAGTACGAATAAAAATAGTTAAATAAAGTGATAATTAGGACAAACAGCAGAGCAATAAAGAAATAATGAGTAGAAGTGTAAGGCAGTAAAAATAGGAGTAAAACGTCAAAAAGTAATGTCATCACAGCATATTTAACCCCCCACCCCAAAAAAACCCCAAAAACAAATACAGCATATTTAACCCCAAAAAACTAAACAAATAAAATCATCTACTGATCTGAACTGTTTAACACCTTTTGATCCATTAATCCGATCAATACATGGAAATAACTGGTGTAAAATACAGTTTCACTTCAATTATTTAAAGGATATAATATACAAAAACTTGTAAACTGAGGAGAAAATGAGCAAAATACTTGAAAAATAAAGAAAAAATGAACCGAAAACCTTGAACTTTAGCATAAAAATGAACAAATCCTTCAAAAATGAGGAGAAAATGAGCAAAATACTTGAAAAATTTGGAGAATTCATGGTTTCGTACCATCCAGAACCCTGTATGTAGTCTGTGAACCCGACAAAACCAGAACCATCTACTGATGTAAACTGTTTCATACCTGCTGATCCATCCTATCAATACATGTTAGTAATTGGTGTAAAATACAGTTCTTCATCTTTTCATGGTCATCAGATATGACCATATTTGGACGTTCAGTGGCTCCGTAGTTACCGTGGAAACACCGTCATCTTCTACAACACTGATTTACCAGTAAAACCCATGGAGTTGGATCAATGACAGGGGATAAAATTAACAAAAATGAATTAAAAAAATCTACAAAATAATAAATAATGTGAAAAAAATGTAGTACAAATGAACTTAGATAAGTATAACCAAGAAAATGAAAAAAAAAAGTGGATGAAGTGATCAATAAAATGAACATAAACGAATAATAAATCAATAAAATAATAAGTAACATGAACAAAATTGAAGCAAAAAAATTATGAAATAGGCAACAAATTAAAATGAATAAAAATGAATAAAAACAAATAAGAAAATTAACAAAATAAAGTAATATGGAAAAATACATGCAAGAAAATGAACAAAACCAGACGAAGTAATCAATAAAATGACCAAAATTTAAAAAAAGAAATAAAAAATTACAAAACAAGAAGCAAAATGAACAAAATAAGCCACAAACTGAATGAAATTGAAGGAAAAAAAAAAAAAAAAACCCATGGAGTTTAATCAGTAACAGTGGGTTTATGATGTTCCAACCTGTGTCTGAACAACCTGAATGTCATTACAGTCAAGTCCAATTAATGCAAACCATATGTTTGTAAAGCAACATTTGTTCACCGATAAAGACCTGAAACATATAAACAAAAAAGTCCCAACCACAGACTTCATCATGTGCAGCCACTTGTATTGACGATTTTCACAGAGAATATCATTTTTACCGACGAAATAAAGTCTGTACGTTCTCTCTGATATTTTTGGATGTACTTTATGAACAACTACATAAACAGGAAATTAAATATATACAATGAAGAGAGTAAAATAATAGTGATGTAGAGCACAGGTGTCAAACATGCAGCCCGGGGGCCAAAACCGGCCCGCCAAAGGTTCCAATCCGGCCCGCGAGATGAATTTACAAAGTGCAAAATGCAAAAATTACCCTGAAGATATTAACAGTCAAGGGTATCAAAGTAAAAAATAACAGCATAATAACCTACAAATAATGAGTCCAAATTTTCTTCTTGGTTTAATGTGAGAAAAATGACAGTATGCCTCTAAATAATGGCAACACCAACTTTTTCTCTTTGATTTATTGCAAAGAACATTAAATTCTGATATCCTTTAACAATAAAATGTCAATAACCTGAACAAATATGAACAACCTGGAATGTCTAAAGAAAAATAAGTGCAATTTTAGCGATATTCTGCCTGTTCTGTGTTTTGGTAGGTCTGATCTGTAATGCACATGTAGAAATCCTAAGTTGAAACATGATATTGATAAAATTGCTTTTCTTCAGAAATTTAAGTTTTTTCCAGTTATTCAGATCTTTTTTGTTTTGGATATAAACAGTTACCTCCGCCAAGGAGGTTCTGTTTTTGCCAGGGTTTGTTTGTCTGTTTGTTTGTCTGTCCGTTAGTGTGCAACATAACTCAAAAAGTTATGGACAGATTTTGATGAAATTTTCAGGGTTTGTTGAAAATGGGATAAGGAAGAAATGATTAAATTTTGGTGGTGATCGGGGGTGGGGGGGCCCACGGCGGGGGGCCACTGATCAGCCTTGGCGGAGGTCTGCGCTCTCCGAGTGCTTTTAGTTTCATCATTTAATGTTATTTTTTTGCATATAAAAAATTTAGAGTTGTCTTTATTTACAGGTTATTATGTTATTATTTTACTTGTTCTGGCCCACTGATGATCAAATCAGGCTGAATGTGGAACCTGAAAGTAAATGAGTTTGACAGCCCTGATGTAGAGGAACAGTAGTGGTAGTTCTTTAAGGGTTAAAAACTGAACTGAAACTGTTGGATAAATCTAAAACATCCAATATTCTCCTGTAGTTTGACTAAGAAACACTGGAGTTCAGTCAGAGCTCAGACTGAGGTTCAGTCCTGGAGTGGATGACCTCAGCTCCGGTCCAAACCCTCACAAAGACCAGGGACGAGGCTGAAACGTGGGAGAAGTCAGTGCGATGGCGTCCACAGATCATCACGGTTCAACGAGTCGCAATAAAACACACACCGTCCTCTGAGACGGCGGTCGGAAACACACACTCCTCTGTTAGAGACAAAAGGCTTTGAGCGTCACAGCGAGGAGCGCCGAGGCCGGGATGGTTTATGACGGACAGGTCAGCGGGGGGTCGGTGGGGGTGGGGGGTGGGAACGCATGGTGACACGTCCACCAACACGCTTATTCACACGTGTGGATCCAATGATTCCATACTAATGCACATTGAAGTGTTTACGGTATTTAAGGTGTGTGTGTGTGTCGGGAGGCGGGGGGGGAGTCTAAATGATGGAAAACAGAAGACACACATTACTATGAACCCCCTGATGTGTGACCTTTGACCTGTGAGTGCGTTGCCGGGCGCAGAGCTGCACCTGCCAATGGAATGAGCAGGAAAAGAAGAGGAACATGTGGAAGAAAAGCAGAAAAAAGGAGTTCTGAGACCATTAACTGAAGAAAAACTATGAATATGACACTGTATTAATGAACAAAAGTACAAATGTGACAGTAAAAAGATAGTAAAATATAGTAAAAGTACAAATATGACAGTAAAAAGATGGTAAAATATAGTAAAAGTATAAATATGACAGTAAAAAGATAGTAAAATATAGCAAAAGTATAAATATGACAGTAAAAAGATGGTAAAATATAGTAAAAGTATAAATATGACAGTAAAAAGATAGTAAAATATAGTAAAAGTACAAATATGACAGTAAAAAGATGGTAAAATATAGTAAAAGTATAAATATGACAGTAAAAAGATAGTAAAATATAGTAAAAGTACAAATATGACAGTAAAAAGATGGTAAAATATAGTAAAAGTATAAATATGACAGTAAAAAGATAGTAAAATATAGTAAAAGTACAAATATGACAGTAAAAAGATGGTAAAATATAGTAAAAGTATAAATATGACAGTAAAAAGATAGTAAAATATAGCAAAAGTATAAATATGACAGTAAAAAGATAGTAAAATATAGTAAAAGTATAAATATGACAGTATAAAGATAGTAAAATATAGCAAAAGTATAAATATGACAGTAAAAAGATGGTAAAATATAGTAAAAGTATAAATATGACAGTAAAAAGATAGTAAAATATAGTAAAAGTATAAATATGACAGTAAAAAGATAGTAAAATATAGTAAAAGTATAAATATGACAGTAAAAAGATAGTAAAATATAGTAAAAGTATAAATATGACAGTAAAAAGATAGTAAAATATAGTAAAAGTATAAATATGACAGTAAAAAGATGGTAAAATATAGTAAAAGTATAAATATGACAGTAAAAAGATGGTAAAATATAGCAAAAGTATAAATATGACAGTATAAAGATAGTAAAATATAGTAAAAGTATAAATATGACAGTAAAAGATAGTAAAATATAGTAAAAGTATAAATATGACAGTAAAAAGATAGTAAAATATAGTAAAGTATAAATATGACAGTAAAAAGATAGTAAAATATAGTAAAGTATAAATATGACAGTAAAAAGATAGTAAAATATAGTAAAGTATAAATATGACAGTAAAAAAGATAGTAAAATATAGTAAAAGTATAAATATGACAGTAAAAAGATGGTAAAATATAGTAAAAGTATAAATATGACAGTAAAAAGATGGTAAAATATAGTAAAAGTATAAATATGACAGTAAAAAGATGGTAAAATATAGCAAAAGTATAAATATGACAGTAAAAAGATGGTAAAATATAGCAAAAGTATAAATATGACAGTAAAAAGATAGTAAAATATAGCAAAAGTATAAATATGACAGTATAAAGATAGTAAAATATAGCAAAAGTATAAATATGACAGTATAAAGATAGTAAAATATAGTAAAAGTATAAATATGACAGTAAAAAGATAGTAAAATATAGCAAAAGTATAAATATGACAGTATAAAGATGGTAAAATATAGCAAAAGTATAAATATGACAGTAAAAAGATAGTAAAATATAGCAAAAGTATAAATATGACAGTATAAAGATAGTAAAATATAGTAAAAGTATAAAGAATATAGTAAAAAGATAGTAAAATATAGTAAAAGTATAAATATGACAGTATAAAGATAGTAAAATATAGTAAAAGTATAAATATGACAGTATAAAGATAGTAAAATATAGTAAAAGTATAAATATGACAGTATAAAGATAGTAAAATATAGTAAAAGTATAAATATGACAGTATAAAGATAGTAAAATATAGTAAAAGTATAAAGAATATAGTAAAAAGATAGTAAAATATAGTAAAAGTATAAATATGACAGTAAAAAGATAGTAAAATATAGTAAAAGTATAAATATGACAGTAAAAAGATAGTAAAATATAGTAAAAGTATAAATGACAGTATAAAGATAGTAAAATATAGTAAAAGTATAAATATGACAGTAAAAAGATAGTAAAATATAGTAAAAGTATAAATATGACAGTAAAAAGAGGGAAAAAATATAGTAAAAGTATAAATGACAGTAAAAAGATGGGGAAAAATTTACTAAAAGTCTAAATATGACTGTATAAAGATGATAAAAATATAGTAAAATTATAAATATGACAGTATAAAGATGATAATATAAAAAAGTATAAATATGGCAGTATAAAGATGATAAAATACAGTAAAAGTATAAATATGACAGTGTAAAGATGGAAAAAGTATAGTAAAAGTATGGAAAACTATGTTACAATAAAAGTATAAATACCCCAATATAAAAATACATATAAATGACATTAAAAGTACAAATACTGGAGTACAAAAATATTCCATTAGAGTAAAATGAAGGATACTGTGTGTATAAAAATACTATGTTGCAATAAACACATAAATATTAATGAAAAATACTATATTACAGTCAAAGTATGCATACCACAGTATTAAGAAAAACATCCATTAAACGTAAAAATACTGCACTATAAATATGTAGTTACAATAAAAGTATGAAACTACAGTAAAAGTATGAATACTGTCCAATAGAAAAACAGATGAAGTATTAATACTGTACTACAAACACAGTATTTCTGTATACTGTACTGTATAAATACTAGGTTCCAGTAAAAGTCTGAGTGTATTCTATTTTAATCCCAGTATCTGCAGTAAATATACACTCCTGTTGTACTGGTGTTTAGTAAATATGTCATATTTGTGCGTTTACGTCATATTCTGTGTTTTTGATTCCATCTGTTTAACAAACTCCATGGACTCCGCTCTAACGTCAACATCCAACAAATGCCATGGTTTTCACTCGTCCGCCGCCGTCGCCGTGGTGACCGTCCGACCGGTGTTTCACCTCTGGTTTGTGCTGAGGATGATGATGATGTAAACCCTCATGTTGTACAAATATACGTCGATTACCCTCCAACGGACGGACAGACGGTGGCGTTATCAGCGTTACAGCGGCGTTATCAGCGTCACGGCAGCGGTTTAATCTGAGCCCATCTGAATAAACACCGACCGGGATGAATACGGCACTGATGGAAGGACGACAAACACACAGACGCAGCGGTTAATACAAATACAACATCATCATATACTGTCCTGTTTATTTACACACACACACACACACACACACACACATACACCTGGATTTTTAATACAAACTTTGGAGTTCTGAAGTTAATGCTCCAAATGAATCGGTCTATCAGCAGAAGGGGCAGTGTCTTAGAAATCTACAAAATCAGATACAAACAAAAAAGCCAAAGTAATTAATAAAATGACCAAAAATTCATAATAAATCAACAAAATCATAAGTAGCATGAACAAAATAAGCCACAAAAAATCAAACAAAAAAGCCTGAAATTTAGCATAAAAATGAACAAATCCTTCTAAATTGAGGAGAAAATGAGCAAAATAATTGAAAAATAAAGAAAAAATGGACCAAAAAACTTGAAATTTAGCATAAAAATGAACAAATCCTTCTAAATTGAGCAGAAAATGAGCAAAATAGTTGAAAAATAAAGAAAAAATGGACCAAAAAACCTTGAAATTTAGCATATAAATGAACAAATCCTTCTAAATTGAGGAGAAAATGAGCAAAATAGTTGAAAAAATAGAATTCATTGTTTCGTACCATCCAGAACCCTGTAATCCATGTCAATAATTGGTGTAAAATACAGTTCTTCATCCTTTCATGGTCATCAGATATGACCATATTTGGATGTTCAGAGGCTCCGTAGTTACCATGGAAACACTGTCATCTTCTACAACATTGATTCAGCAGTAAAACCCATGGAGTTGGATCAGTGACAGTGGATGGACACACTGGGGTTATGTTCAGTTTAATGACAGATTTTACTGAAAAAGTCACTGTTTCTTCAGTTTTCTCTGTTTTTGATAAAATAATCCTCAACTTTAATCTGAGCTTTAATGAACATGTACATGATCAGTGAAGTAAATACGGGAAAATACATGATTTTCACTGAAAAAATGCAAAATACAGAAGATAATATAATAAATTGTGATAAATCACTTAAGAAAAGTTAAATATAGTCAGATTCATTTGTGAACTGCCATGAAAGTAGCTCTGGGTGTTTATGGGTTGAAAAAGAAAAACTGATCTGATGTTTATTGTGACAGGACTGAACACCCTGTGCAGGCCCCGCCCCTGGCCCCGCCCCTGGCCTCCTGGCCCCTCCCTCTCCCCTGTGTCTGTGCTTCTGCTCAGTTCTGTCCAGTCTTGGCGCTGCTCTGCCTCTGAGCTGCTGCTGCTGGAACTCCTCCTGTGTGTGTTAACAGGAGTTTGATGTGTGTGTTGGCGGGGGTTTGTGTGTTTTTCTAAGTGGAGACGAACGCCGCGGAGGGGAGGGGAGGGGCAGGAATCCGACGCCGCTTTTTAACCTCCTCACCGGCTGCTTTGGGGACTGGGACGCCCTGGTGGACTTGTGCAGGACTGGGACGCCCTGGTGGACTTGTGCAGGACTGGGACGCCCTGGTGGACTTGTGCAGGACTGGGATGCTCTTCCATCCCAACTCTGGAATTCTACCTTTTACAGGGGTTTCCACCTGGGTTTATTTATTCCCACCCCCCCCACCCCAGCCTGCATCCGTCAGTCCCATTTTCTGCAGAATGACCCTCTGGGACCCTCAGCCCGTGTGTGTGTAGGTGTGTTTTCAGCTGGAATACCTGTTTTCCGTCCTATTATGATGGAAAAAGTGTGGGAACGCTGAGCGCCGTCGCCATCAGGAATGTCCGGCTCAGGTGGGCGCTGATCCCCATCTGAACCGTCTGTGCACAGCCCGCTTGGAATTTGGTTTCCCTGGAAACGGATGGACAGGTAGGTCCGTTTGGGGGGGGGTTGGACACTTCAGAAACTCCACTTCAGTTACATCTGATCAGATTTAAAAGAAAGGATGTTTAAAACTAAAGTATCCAAAAACTAAGCCAATTATCAGCATGAATCTAAGATTTTACTTCGATTATATTATTTATTTTATTATATTACTGTTTAAAACTGTGCCATCTGCTTTTCTTGTTTTGTTTCTGCAACTTTCCTTGTAAATGGGGTCAGCATAAATCAGCTGTTGCTTCAGTCCACACCTTTTCACCCATGTTTAATATAGAACTCCAAACTGTATGTACGTATATATTATGTTCTGTTCAATGGACGAATAAATTACTTTGTTAAAAAAGTAAAAGCAAAGTTTAGAGAAAAAGTGCACATGAACTCACACTAAAAGCAGCAAATTTGAGTAAAAAACATAACAAATGATAATAAAGTGCAATAACATTTGGATCCAGTTTTATGTGTTTTTAGTTTGTGACACCAGATCCTTAAAAAGTCTTAAATTTGTCCTAAATTACCTTAATTTTCTATTAAATTGATTATTAATCCATTAATCTGACACATACACAGAGAATAAATACACAAATACTGTATTACACTGAAAGTAGGAATACATGCAATTAAAAAAACAAAACAGGTAAATCACATTAATTGTAAAGACTGGACTATAAAAAGTTGTATTACATTAAAAATACAAATACAGCATTATAAAATAAGTACTATGTTACAGTAAAAGTATGAATACCCTGCTATAAAAACACATGTAAGTTATATAAAGAGTGTGAATTCTGCCCTACAAACATGTTCTGTTACAGTCAAATTAAAGATACTGGGTTGTAAAAAAAAATATGATGTTGCAATAACACATAAATATTAATAAAAAATACTATGTTGCATTGAAAATATGACAAAAAAACTCGTGTAAATTCCATTAAAAGTACTCCAGGATGACAGTACAATAAGAAAACAGGCAGATTTATGGCGTTTGTTCAGTTCAAAGCTTCAGTTCTAGATTTAGTTCAGACCAAAGATTTATGTCCCTTAAAATGTCCCTTATCTTATTTTTATCTTATCTTAGTCGCTCACAAACTGAACTCAGGTACATGACAGGAAAACACCACATTTATACAGTTTGTCCTGGACGATAAATGCAACATCCTTTATATTCTTTAAATATATGAGATTTATTGCATTTAGATGAATAACACTAGATTATAGTAACACTGTTACATTAGATTAGATTAGATTGGATTAGATTAAACTTTTATTGATCCCACAACAGGGACATTCACAGGATTAAAGTGCAAGAAAATATGCATGTGCAAGGTAAAAAAAACAATAATGATGATTTAATTTTTTTTTTACATTAGATATTTGCTGTGATTAGAAACAGCAGAATGCAACTGTTTTTTCAGAGACTTTTTTTTTTTTGATGGAATGTCCTTTGCAGTGGACAGTGTCTTTGTCTTTGTTAAAGTAAATTCTTGTCTGACAGAGGACAAAAAGACATATGCACTATATGGACAAAAGTATTTGGACACTGAATTCAGATGAATATTGAAGTTTCTGTGTGTGATCCTCATGAACAGGACATGTGACAACTGGAGACATGATGTGTCCACATATTTATGTCCATGTATGAAACATCGAGATTTCACTAAAGTTTAATCTGAGAGTTTTCTTCCTCAGTCAGATGTAAAGAAAGCAGATGGGAAATCTGGGAAAAAAATATAGAAAAATTTTGGTAGAGGATGAAAAAAATCTGTAAAAAAAAAAATATTGAAAAATTTTAGTGGAGAATGAAAAAAATCTGTAAAAAATGATTGAAATATTTTAGTAGAGAAGGAAAAATCAGTAAAAAAAAAATAAAGATTGAAAAATTTTAGTAGAGATTGAAAAACTATTAAAAAAAATTGAAAATTTTAGCAGAGAATGAAAGTCTGTAAAAAAAAAAATTACAAAGAAATTAGTAGAGATTGAAAAAGTCTGTAAAAATGATTGAAAAGTTTTATTGCAGAATGAAAAATCTGTAAAAAATGATTGAAAAATTCCAGTACAAAAGGGGTGGGGGTGGGGGTGGGGGGGGCATGTGTTGGTCTGGCCCTGGTCGGTGTGATTTGTGGCTAGGGCTTCATTGGTTAGTCCTCGGGCAGCTCCGAGTGAGTCGTCTTCCCTCCGGCGGCGCTTTGGAGACGCTCCAGTCAGGAGACCAGAGGTCTCTCGGCGGGTCCTGACTTAACGCCACTCGCTGGGCTCCGCCCCTTGGCAGCGAGCGCCGTCCGTCCGCCCTCCCCTCGCCTCGGTGTCTCCTCCATTGTGTCTCCCTTTGGAAAAGTTGTTGAACCAGACAAGAGCTTAAAGCCTGGTAATGACCGTAACCAGGCAGGTGTCCAACACTCATATTAGCTCCTGCTCCTCGTCCCCGTCCTCGTCCCGGTAAAAGCTTCAGAGACAGACCCGATCAGACGTTCTGGGTCGGATAGTCCAAGTGTCATTAACTCTCTGTTCCCAGATTTAATAGTTTAATTAGTGAGACTAAAACCTGGGAAAGCGTCCAGTCATTGTCCGGGTCCAGATGGATCAGGACCAGGACCAGCAGAGTCCTCCGTCCTCCTCCATTCTCTGGGTTTCTTTCAGTCCCCTCCAGCTCGTCTCGCTCTCAGACTCTTTTATGCGTCCTGGTTTAAATCCTGTAAACTGTGGAGGACACACTGAGCTGAGCCGATAAGACTCATGTACCCCTGGACCTGTCTATGTCCTGACACTGAGACCAGGACCGGACTGGACTGGACCAGGACCGTACTGGACCCGTTTAAACCCTGGACACAGGCTGCATTAACTCGGCCACATGTGAACTGCATTAAACTCGTCCTCGTCTGCACCTGCTGTTAAACTCCTCCATCAGTTTTATCTTATCGGTCAAAAGGACACAAGCCGCTGCGTCTGACAGCGGCGGCGGCGCCTCTGTCGTTGTTGTTGTCTCCATCGTCTCCATCTTCATCGTCGTCTTGGTTGTTGTCTTCATCGGCACTGTTTTCATTGTCGTCTTCATCATCTTCATCGTCGCCTTCTTCGTCATCTTCGTCTTTGTCATTGTTCTATTCGTTGTCTTTGTCCTTGTCTTTGTCGTCATTGTCTTTGTCGTCGTCTTTGCCGTTGTTGTTGTCATCATAGTCATCTTCGTCATCATATTCGTTGTTGTCTTCATCATTGTTTTCATTGTCATTGTTTTCATCTTCGTCATCGCTTTCGTGGTCGTCTTCGTTGTCATTGTCTTTGTCGTCGTTGTCATTGTTGTTTTCGTCATCTTCGTTGTTATTGTCTTCATCGTAGTTGTCTTTGTCTTCGTTGTTGTCTTCATCGTAGTTGTCTTCGTCATTGTTCCCTTCGTTGTTCTCCTTGTCATCGTCGTCTTCGTCATTCTCTTTGTCATCTTCGTCATCTTCATCATCTTCATCATCTTTGTCGCCGTCTTCACATTTCTTTTCCTAGTCTACTGATCAGATTCACTTCTAATTCTATATTTATCTTCTTCGAGACAATGTCGACAAAGTTTGTTCACAGTTTTGATCAATTTAGATTTAAACATTTTGCACAAATCTTTTAAATATTCTAACTGTTCCTTTCCTTCTAATGGTCCATCTGTTGATGGTTTAGAACATGTAAATGGTTCCAGATATCCGTCTAGTTCCTACTGATCACTAATAGAAGTCAGATATGGACTGTGATTGGATGAGTTCAGTTCTGCTCCAGTCAAAGTCCCGCCCACTTCTATAGATTGATGTGCATCCAGACCACAGGTGACACAGCTGACGTACAGGAACACTGGAACTGTTTTTATGACGTCTAATGTCGTCCAGGCCTTTCTTTTCTTTTCCTTTTTTTCTTCATCTGTCGTCGTCTTCTTTTCTTGGCTGCTTTCAGGTGAAATGAGGCGTCACCCAACGATCGTGTCGACCAGTCCCGGTCTTTTCCTTCTTTATTTCACTCCGTCTCCTCTCCATGTACTGCTGTTGTGCTACTGAAACCATCTGACGGTGGTTCGGTCGGCGCCTTCGGGGCTTTGACGTGCAGCCGTCACCTGCTCGTCCTCCCTCCGACTTTTTTTTTTTCGTCTGGAATGAAGTGTTCAGACTTTGGAGCCAAACGCAGAATCAGAACAACACAATAGTTTAAAATAGAACGACAACCACAACAGGTCCGACTCCTGACTGTGTATGCCCCCTGTTAATCAGTTATCAGTTTAATTATAACCCCCCCACCCCACCCCCACCCCCGAAGGGGAGGCAAGGAGTTGGGTTTTGGTTCGGTTTATTTGTTCACACTTTAGTAGCAAAACTTTCTTTTAATCCATTCAAAGTCATTTTAAATCCATGGAAAAAGGACAAAGTAGATGTTTTTCAAATTGATTGCATCAGGTTCGGCTTTGAGATGCTTTTAGGAACACTGTTGTACTTTTAGTACTTTTTAAAATAATGCTGACGTTTTATATGTATGTTCTTATCAGTTTTCAGTTTGTTTTTAGTTCTGACTTTCATTGTGTTTATGTATATTAGTGTGGATGTACGGCTGTGGTTTCCATTTAGTGTAACTACTGCTGCTGCTGACTTGGTCTGGTTCAATAAAGGTTATAATAATAATAATAATAATAATAATTATTATAATAATAATAATAATTATAATAATAAAACTATTGGTTGAATTCATACCTAACTGGGTTTATAGATTGCCAGTGACCCAGAATAGATGTGATTACATTTTGGGAAAAGTAGGTCAAAGTTCACATGTTTAATGATTTTTTTTTCATATCTTCCCATTTATATTATACAAGTCAAGTGGCCTGTGTGTGTGTGTGTGTGTGTGTGTGTGTGTGTGTGTGAAGTCACACTAAATCCGTACAGAATAGTGTAATATGTCAAATTGATTTTTCTGTAACACATTTTAACTGATACTTTGTTCATGTTTTCTTAACATTTAGGTTTTAAATGTGTTCTTTGATGGAACTGCCTTCGTTTCATCGTTGACGTTGTTCCAGAAGTTGATTCCTTTTACACAGACACAACCTTCCATCATCTTCGTTCTGAATCTTGGTTTATTAAAGCCGTCTCTTCCTATTTATGTATGTATGTATGTGTGTCTCCTCCTTTTAGATTGAAATGACTTTTTCTTTTTTCGAATTTGTGCTGAATGTTGACAAGTACAGAACCTGTATTTGATTTGGACCATACCATAATGATTGAGAGACTGAGGGACCTGGTAGGGATGTCAGGTCATGTGCTAGACTGGTTCTCCTCTTACCTGACCGGCAGAAGCTTCACTGTGTCAATAAACAACTTCCAATCTGACTCAGCGGATCTACTTTGTGGTGTGCCCCAAGGCTCTGTCCTGGGACCAGTCCTATTCTTACTCTATGTCCTCCCACTTGGCCACATTATCCAACAGTACAGTGATGTCTCCTATCATCTATTCACAGATGACATCCAGATATACTGCTCCTTTAACTCCTCTGAGCCCCACAAACTGAGTTCCTTAATCAACTGCTTGTCAGAGCTGAAGCAGTGGCTAAATGAGAACAGCCTCCAGCTGAACTCCAGCAAAACTGAGACCCTCATCATTGCCCCGGACAGTGCAATCCCAGGGATCAAACATCACCTTGGAGACCTGAGTTCCTCGGTAAAGACAAAACTGAGGAATCTGGGTGTCATCTTTGACCAGGACATGTCTTTAGAATTCTACTCCAAACACCTAGTCAAAAACTGTTTCTTCCACCTACGCAACATCTCCAAACTCAGATCTATGGTGTCCACAAATGAGCTCGAGATGATCGTTCACGCTTTTGTATCTTCTCGCTTAGACTACTGCAACAGCCTGTTTACATGCTTAAACAAGAAGGAGCTGGCCCGTCTACAGTTTGTCCAGAACTCTGCTGCCAGGCTCCTGACCCGCACAAACAGGAGAACCCACATCACTCCCATTCTTAAATCTCTCCACTGGCTCCTGTTCTATATCGTCTTCATTTCAAAATTCTGGTGCTAACTTTCTGGGCCCTACATGGCCAGGCCCCTGCATACATTGCTTCCCTGATCCAGCCCTACAGCTCGACTCGTAGCTTGAGGTCTTCAGGACAGCGCCTGCTGATGGTTCCACGGACCTGTTTTAGCACACGCGGTGACAGGTCTTTTAAAGCTGTGGACCACGTCTATGGAATGACCTGCCTCTACACCTACGGTCCATGGACTCTGTAGAGAGCTTTAAGAAACACCTCAAAACCCTCCTGTTCAAAAAGGCTTTTTAGTCTCCCACCTGACCCAGGACCACCACAGACTGATTACACTCTATGTATTCATCATAACGTACTCCATGTGTCATCCCCCCCCCCCAGTCTCTCTATATCTCTATCGCTCTCTCTTTTCTCCTCCTTTACTCTCTCTCTCTCTCTTTAACCCCAACTGGTCCAGGCAGACAGCCATCCTTCAGGAGTCTGGGTCTGCTCCACGTTTCTGCTGTTAAAGGGAAGTTTTTCCTCGCCACTGTCACCAATCACAAGTGTTTGCCCCTGAAGGATTCTGTTGGGTCTCTGTAAACTTAATTTGATTCTGATTTGAATTGATAAAGCACTTTGTGACTCTGTCTGTGAAAAGTGCTCTATAAATAAAATTTACTTTACTTACTTTACTATTTGAACATTAGTTATAATATACTGTATTCTACCAGATCTGGAAATTTTAATATTTTTATTGGAGGAAATAATGGATTTGTTGTATCTCCGTACCCTTTTTCTACTTATTCTACGTATGGCTTTTTTTGTAGAGCGATAATCAGTTGCACATGTGGTTTACAAACATTTCCCCATTACTGTAACATCTTCTGTTTTTTACATTTTTCAGTGTAAATCCTGTATTTTCTATATTTAATTAACTGATCGTGTAGACGTTCTTTAAAGCTCAGAGTAAATTCAAAGGTTATTTTAACAAAACAGAGAAAACTGAAGAAAAAGTGACTTCTTCAGCAAAAATATCATTAACTGAACATAATCCCAGTGTGTCCATCCACTGTCACTGATCCAACTCCATGGGTTTTACTGCTGAATCAATGTTGTAGAAGATGACGGTGTTTCCACGGGACCTACGGAGCCTCTGAACGTCCAAATATGGTCATATCTGATGAGCATGAAAAGATGAACTGTATTTTACACCAATTATTGACATGGATTGATAGGATTAGTGGATCAGCAGGTATTAAACAGTTTAGATCAGTAGATGGTTCTGGTTTTGTCGGGTTCACAGACTAAATACAGGGTTCTGGATGGTATGAAACCATGAATTCCCCACATTTTTCAAGTATTCTGCTAATTTTCACCTCAATTTAGAAGGATTTGTTCATTTTTATGCAAAATTTCAAGGTTTTTTGGTTCATTTTTTCTTTATTTTTCAAGTGTTTTGCTCATTTTCTACTCAATTTAGGAGGATTTTTTTCCATTTTTATATTAAATTTAAAGGTTTTTTTTGATTTTTTTTCTTTAATTTTCAAGTATTTTGCTCATTTTCTCCTCAGTTTAGAAGGATTTGTTCATTTTTATGCTAAATTTCAGGGTTTTTTTGATTGATTTTTTTTCTTTACTTTTCAAGTATTTTGCTCATTTTCTCCTCAATTTAGAAGGATTTGTTCATTTCCTGCTAAATTTCAAGCTTTTTTTTTTTTTTGCCTTATTTTTCAAGTATTTTGCTCATTTTATTCAGATTTTACCGGTTTTTGCTCATTTTATCTTTTATTATTGACACCAGTTCCTTCCATGTATAGATGGCTCAGTGGATCAGCAGGTTCAGATCTGTAGATGCTCTTGGTCATCTGGTTGTTTTCGTTTTTTTCGGGGTTAAAATCCCACCGCTGAACGTTTCTTCCTCCTCAGATTCCCTTTAATTTGCAGAACCTTCTTCTCTCCTTCAGACAAACTGGTGTGAAAACCACCAGTAACCTGCTGTTCCAGTCATTTTGCTGTAACCCCCCCCCCCCTCGTCCCCCCCTCCCTCCCTCCTTTCATTCCTCCATCGCGGGGAGGCTCAGACTTGTTGGTCTCAGGCCAGGGAAACCCTTTTCTGCCTCCAGGGCGAACAATCAGCTCCTTTCTCTCCATCACCTCTCGCTCATTTTCTTCTCCATCTATACCCCCCCATACCCTCCCCCCCTCCTCCAATAAGCTTCATTCTATTCTTCTGTGGGACTGTATGCATGCTGCGAGGCTGATCTGCTCTAACAACTGTATATTGCTCCATACATCCTCACTTTCCACCACCTTTTGCCCATTTTATTGTACTGTTTTTCTTTATTTTTCTTTCTTTTTTTCATCGTTTCATTCTGTTTCTCTCCTTTTAATCCTAGAACATGTACTCAGATCTGTTATTTTAGTACCAAACTTCAAAAAGCAGCAATAGTGGTCTGTGAAAATACTACTACAGCTCTGTAAAATACACAGTTAAGTGTAAAAATACTCATGTTCAAGTGTTAATGTTGCAGTTTATAAATACTGTGTAATGGGACAAGTCCAAATACTGTAGAAGTAATAGTACCTTCTGTGCGGCTCAGATTCTTCACGATCTTTCAAGTAATTCTATATAGTATTAATATTCCAGTCTGTGACCAGCAGCAGTCAGTCTGGTACCAGAACACACTTAGAACCAGAACCACCACAGACTGGATCAGACACTGAATAACGGATCAAACTCAGTTTCACCTGTTTTATGGAATCATCAAGTTTAATTAAACTCAAACTTATAAACGATTATTTCAACAGTGGATGAAATAACACTGGGTTTGGTAATGTTGGTGCTGCATCAGCTGATAGTTTACATTATAGTTCTGCTATCTTAAAACTGTTAGTTTAGTTAGTTTAGTTCTGTTAGCTTAAATCTGTTAGCTTAGCACTGCTAGCTTAAATCTGTTAGCTTAGTTCTGTTAGCTTAAATCTGTTAGCTTAGCTCTGTTTTTAAAAACCAGTCCATCATCCTTGACTGTTAATATTTTCAGTGTAACTTTTGAAGGATTGGACTCTTGGTGGGCTGGTTTTGGCCCATGGGCCACGTCTTTGACACCCGTGGTCTAAAGAGTCAACACGTGTGTGTTGGGTGAGTATGTGCTGTTGCTCTAACGGGGTTGTGGTGGTCCTGGTGGTTGTGGTGGTCCTGGTGGTTGTGGTGGTTCTTTTGGTTCCGGCGGTTGTGGTGGTTCTGGTGTTTCTGGTGGTCCTTGTGGTTGTGGTGGTGCTAGTGGTTCTGGTGGTCCTTGTGGTTGTGGTGGTTCTGGTGGTCCTGGTGGTTGTGGTGGTCCTAGTGATTGTGGTGGTTCTGGTGGTCCTGGTGGTTGTGGTGGTTCTGGTGGTCCTGGTGGTTGTGGTGGTCCTAGTGATTGTGGTGGTTCTGGTGGTCCTGGTGGTTGTGGTGGTCCTAGTGATTGTGGTGGTTCTGGTGGTCCTGGTGGTTGTGGTGGTTCTGGTGGTCGTGGTGGTTCTGGTGGTTCTGGTGGTCCTGGTGGTTGTGGTGGTTCTGGTGGTTCTGGTGGTTCTGGTGGGTTCCATGGACCGGCTCCAGGTCCACCCTCCACATCCACTCATGGGTGTTCTATTAGTTCAGTTGTGTTGTGTTCTGTTCCAGTCTAACCTCGCTGTGAAAAGCCCGTGTCCCCCTGGAGGCGACCCGCTTTGTCTGCCTGTCTCTATTTAGGCTGGTTTTTGACAGCCCCCCCCCCCCCCCCCCCCATAAAGGACCTGTGTATGTTCAGTCCACTCTGCTGAGTCGTCGTCTATTGAAGCTGAAGTGAATGCGAGTCAGACTGGACCCACTGGCACTTTGACACAGATGCATTATGGGTCTGTTACTATATGGACTCTGTGTGTGTGTGTGTGTGTGTGTGTGAGTGTGTGTGAGTGTGTGTGTGTGTGTGTAGTCTTCACATACATATACAGACTCCAGCTGAACGTTCTGGACTCAAACATACGTTCTATGATCGTTAGATGTTGGTTTTGTCTTTTTTTCCTGGTTTGTTTGTATTTTTTTCTTCATCTACATAAAGGCTTCCGTCCACTGTGCGATTTTAGAGACGATTTCTCACTGGTGCGACTCTTTCTGGGCTGGGTCCAGATGAGCCTCTAATGGTGTGTGGTGTTTGGTGCAGTGGACATGGGCTAAGGAGAAGACAGGAACACCTCACCACCAGCAATCGTGTGTTCGCAAGGAAAACGCAGCTGTTTGAAATCCTGCTCGCTCCTCATGAGGGTATGGCACTGCCACAGCACTGCCACGAGCCCATGGGCCTCAGATTCTCACACTGTGCATACGCCAATACAATAATAGCCAGCGACTGCAAGCTAATGCTAAGCTAACTGTCGCTGGCTATTCCTCCTCCTCCTCCTTCATCTCCTCCTCCTCCTCCTCCTCCTTCATCATCTCCTCCTCCTCCTCCTCCTCCTTCATCTCCTCCTCCTCCTCCTCCATAAAGTGAACAGATATCTCAGTGTCCTTCTTCTCCTCCTCCTTCATCTTCTTCTTCTCCTCCTCCTCCTCTTTCTCCTCCTCCTTCTTCTCCTCCTCCTTGTTCTCCTCCTCCTCCTCCTTCATCTTCTCCTCCTCCTCCTCCTCCTTCTCCTCCTCCTCCTCTTTCTCCTCCTCCTTCTTCTCCTCCTCCTTGTTCTTCTCCTCCTCCTCCTCCTCCTCCTCCTTCTCCTCCTCCTCCTCCATAAAGTGAGCAGATACCTCAGTGTCGTCCTTTCTCAGATGCTCTTCACTTTCAGTCGTCTCTTCACTCAAACCCAAACTCACTCATTAGTCTGAACCTTAAACTCCATCCTCTGTTTTACTGTTTTAAATGAACGGAGGCTGATTTACGTCCTTATGAGCGCCTCCTCTGTCGTAGAAACAATGGGACCGCCGCCTCCTTTTACAGCACCGCCGCCTCCTGTCATCACCGCTGACGTAAACTGTTACCGTGGAAACGCTGCACACCCAAAACCTCCAGAACCTCATTTTAGTTCAGGTTCCACATTCAGACCAAGATGATGTAAAGTAAAAGAATAACAGTGAAAAAAAGTAAAATAACATCGAGAAAGTGTTTCTATCTACAAACCATCTTTAAAAAATGTGAAAAACAAAATGTGGACAACCTGAAACTTGTGAGGAAAAATAAGTGTAATTTTATGTATCACACTTGATCTGCAAATGCACCAAACAGTAATATAATAACATAACAATAATTTAATAACAGTCAGAATATTGGTTCAGTTACACTGATTTATGTTAAAACATTTCAGGTTATTCACATTGTTGTGAAAGAATAGTTTTTAGATGGAAAAAATTTCATTTAATCACAATAAAACAAAGATGAACATGTGTATTTGTCATTATTTATAGGTTCTTCTGTTCTTATTTGACTGGTTCTGATCCACTTTAGATCATATTGGTCTGGATGTGGAACCTGAACTAACAGGATTTTAAAAATATTTTGTAATTTTTTCATTTCATAAATTCCTCCTGTGGACCGGATCGGACCCTTTGTGGACCGGATCGGACCCTTTGTGGACCGGATCGGACCCTTTGTGGACCAGATCGGACCCTTTGTGGACCAGATCGGACCCTTTGGTGGCCGGTTTTGGTCCATGGGCTGCATGTGTGACAGTTGTGTTTATGACGTCCAGCTGTAAATGTCTGACAGGACGGTCTTTACGTTGCCGCCGTTCCACGCCTGTGTGTGCACTTTTGTCCATTCATAACTGTGTGTGTGTGTGTGTGTGTGTGTGTTTCCATAGTGCAGGGTCTGTGTGCTGCATTTATGTTCCTGTTCTGTCTTTACATCTCAATAGCTCCATTATTCATACATGTGTGTGAAACAGCCTGTGTGTATATGTGTGTGTTTGTATGTGTGTATATGCGAGTGTGTGTGTCTGTATGTGTATATTTGTGTATGTGTATGTATTAGTGTATATGTGTGTGCGTGTGTGTGTATAAGTGTATATAGGTGTGTGTCTCTGTGTGTATATTTGTATATATGTGTATGTGTCTGTGTATACGTGTGGTTTGTGTTTATATGTGTGAATGTGTGTGTAGATAAATCTTATATTGTTATTGCAGGACAGAAGATTATTGTAAAACTTATTATTGTACGACTCATTGCACATAATTCACACGATGAACTACAACATAAATTTAGTAAGATTCAAAAAACATAATAAATGTTTTTTTGGATTAAAACCATTGTTATGATCAGAACAAAACCAACAAGTGGACGAACTGTCAGCATCAGAGTATGCAGACGTACAAATAATTAATGCAAAAAAGTATTAAAGAATATTAATTTATTTAAGTGTGATCCAAATGAAATCTAAAGACAAAAAGATCAATATTACAATATTAATAATTGTGAGTTAAAGTTAAATTATTATATAATCGTAGCAGCAGCATGATGTAATTAACTTAAATTCTATCAGAATAATTGTCAGTATTATTGCAGCTTATCATTGTTATGTCTTTTTTTTTTTTGTTTTTTGATGTTTGATGCATTCAATTCAGCTGATGGACTCAAGAATCAAACAAAAATGGTTTTATAATTGAATCTGGTTAGTACTTGAATATGGAAATAATGGACAAGTCTGTAAAATCATCTAAAAAAAGTCATTTTTTGTGTAATTTTTTTGTTTACATGCAGCTAAATGTGTGGTTAACCGAACTCCACAGGTTACTCATAAACATACTGATCATTTTAATGCGAACATTCAGTGTAAACAGACTTAAATACGTTGACTGCTAATCCTTAATGCTGCCGTTCAGCGCATTTAACAGAAATATTAGAGGATTAGGAACTGGACAGAGAATGACCCCCCCGGCCTTTAATGGTCCGGTCTGTATTATTATAATGAAAAGCAGATCATGTTTGAACCAACACCAGATGAGCTGTGGTGGACGGTCATCCCATCACAGTGTTCTCCACAACAGTTGCCGTTTATTTACCCAGTGGGTTTAACTGGGAATCTGCGCCAAAGCACAAGGAACAGCAGAACCACAGGAGAACAGTAGCAGAAACCACAGCAGAACCACAGGAGAACAACAGCAGAAACCACAGCAGAACCACAGGAGAACAGCAGAACCACAGCAGAACCACAGGAGAACAGCAGAACCACAGGAGAACAACAGCAGAAACCACAGCAGAACCACAGGAGAACAACAGCAGAAACCACAGCAGAACCACAGGAGAACAGCAGAACCACAGCAGAACCACAGCAGAACCACAGGAGAACAACAGCAGAAACCACAGCAGAACCACAGGAGAACAGCAGAACCACAGGAGAACAACAGGAGAACAGCAGAACCACACCAGGACCACAGCAGAACCACAGGAGAACAACAGAACCACAGCAGAACTGCAGGAGAACAGCAGAACCACAGCAGAACCACAGGAGAACAGCAGAACCACAGCAGAACCACAGGAGAACCACAGCAGAACCACAGGAGAACAACAGCAGAAACCACAGCAGAGCCACAGGAGAACAGCAGAACCACACCAGGACCACAGCAGAACCACAGGAGAACAACAGAACCACAGCAGAACTGCAGGAGAACCACAGCAGAACCACAGGAGAACAACAGCAGAACCACAGCAGAACCACTCCGGGACCACACCAGAACCACAGCAGAACAGCAGAACCACAGTAGAACCACAGCAGAACCACAGGAGTTTAAACTCACTGTCAACCTAACGGTGTTCATTTATCCACGTTACTGTCGGGTCGTCATCCTCAGGTTCTGAGGTCTCATCTGGTGTGACCGTTCACCAGGACGACAGCGACGAGGAGTTTGGACGCTGATCTGGCACCAACTGGTGTCTAGGCCCCTGGAGTCAATGGAATGTGAAGAGATTATGGCTGTGGAGGATGGTGTTTACAGGGCCTGGGGTTACAAAGGCCTGGGGTAACCAGGGTCTGGGGTAACCAAGGCCTGGGGTAACCAAGGCCTGGGGTAACCAAGGCCTGGGGTAACCAGGGTCTGGGGTAACCAAGGCCTGGGGTAACCAGGGCCTGGGGTAACCAGGGCCTGGGGTTACAAAGGTCTGGGGTAACCAGGGCCTGGGGTTACAAAGGTCTGGGGTAACCAGGGCCTGGGGTTACAAAGGCCTGGGGTAACTGAGGCCTGGGGTTACAAAGGCCTGGGGTAACCAGGGCGTGGGGTTACAAAGGCCTGGGGTAACCAGGGCCTGGGGTTACAAAGGCCTGGGGTAACCAGGGCCTGGGGTTACAAAGGTCTGGGGTAACCAGGGCCTGGGGTTACAAAGGCCTGGGGTAACCAGGGCCTGGGGTTACAAAGGCCTGGGGTAACTGAGGCCTGGGGTTACAAAGGCCTGGGGTAACCAGGGTCTGGGGTAACCAAGGCCTGGGGTAACCAGGGCCTGGGGTAACCAGGGCCTGGGGTTACAAAGGCCTGGGGTAACCGAGGCCTGGGCTAACTGGGTCCTGGTGTTAAAGGGACTTGGCGTTACCAGGACCTGGCATTACTAGGCCCTGGCCTTGACAGTCCTAGTGTTACCAGGGCCTGGCATTTTTGGGCCTGGTGTTACCGGGGCCTGGCGTTGATGTTGGTGTATTTTTTGTCATGTCCGTCTGTGGTTCTGGTTTGAATCCACTGTTTTGTGGTTTTGACGCTGGTCCTCCGTCTTCTACATGTTCTGGGGTTCATGAGTCGTTGTCGACCGTCCATCAGACAGAACTGATTCTCCTCTGTTGTCGCTGTTGTTCTTGCATCGTCTTCTTCATTTTCACACCAGTTTTACCTTAATGTGTGTTCAAGTGAAAGTACCAAACTTCCCTCAGGTCCTGGTGGTCATTAGTGATCCTTTTGAACACATTTCTTGGTTATAACCGTCTTTTTGACGATATAAGACAATGAACGAGGAGCAGATCTTGAAAACAAAAAAGTTAGATGAATCAATAGGATATTTTTGTTTTGTTTTATATTGTACAGTCTGCAGCTGTGAAAGTCTATATATTATATGTTTTTCTTGTCCATATTGTAGTAAAACCATCAGAATAATCCATTTTGTAACTGTAAGACTTCCACAGTGTTTGCATTTGAAGGCAGAATGTTCTAGTTCTGTGGTCCAGTGTTGTTCCGTTGAGTGTAAACACTAGTTCCTCCAGTGAATTCGTAGTGTTGTGTTGTTGTTTTGCGTCTCCGTCTGACTGTCCCTCCTCTTCCTGTCTCTGTTTCCAGGTCTCCGTGTCCTGCTGTGATGTTTCTGTCCCATCGTGGATGTGAGAGGTGAACTGGGTCTGTTTGAGGACCAGCGGATCTACAGCACCAACAACTGAAAAACTAAACACCTGCAACCAGAACCGACCGAGTCCGGAGGGGGATCTGGGTCTGTCTGTGGATCTGGACCAGGTCAAAGGTCGTGTCAATTCCAACAGTTGGAGTTGGTGTAGAACGCCACGATGATGACGATGATGATGATGATGGTGGCCACCATGGTCACCTGCAGCTCCTTGTTCCTGTTGGGCCTCGCCGCCGCTCACGCCTCCTCCAACGCCGTGAGCCGCTCTTCCTCTTCGTCATCCTCCTCCTCTTCCTCCACCTCCTCATCCTCATCTCCTCGTATGAAGCTCTCATACAAAGGTACGAACCGAAGCGTTTACGCCTCAGGAAAGATAGATGTTTATGCAATTCTTCTTCTTCGTCTTCTTCTTATTATTATTTATACATCACTTTTGATCAAAGTGCTTTACAACACTACAACATTAAGAGCAGGAGTTCAATGAAAACAAATTCAATAAAGTAAATACAATTCTAGTCCTGAACGTGAAGCCAGACTCTGCAGGATCGTCTCATCTTTAAGGAAAATAAATTAATAAAACCAGTTTGTTTTCATATTTGTTATTTTTCTTCTTACTGCACTTTTTTGGCTCTGAAAACCCTTAAAAGTGTTTTTTTCAGGGTGGGTTTTGGTGATTTTTGAGTGTTTTTGACTGGTTTTTGTTGGGGTTTTTTTGTGGTTTTTCAGGGTATTTTGTTGGTTGTTTTGGGGTCTTTTTTGTGGGTTATTCTGTGTTTTTTGGGTGTTTTGTTGATGTGTGTTGTTGGTTGTTTTTGGGTCTTTTTTTCTGTTTTTTGGGTGTTTTGTTGGTGTTTTTTGTCTTTTGTTGGTGGGTTTTTTTGTGTCTTTTTTGTGGGGGTTTTTTTGTGGTTTTTGGGGTGTTTTATTGGTGGGTTTTTTGGGTGTTTATGGGGGTGGTTTTTGTTGTTTTTTTGTCATTTTTCAGGTATTTTGTTGGTTATTTTTGGGTCTTTTTTATGGGTTATTCTGTGTTTTTGGGTGTTTTGTTGATGTGTTTTGTTGGTTGTTTTTGGGTCTTTTTTTCTGTTTTTTGGGTGTTTTGTTGGTGTTTTTTGTCTTTTGTTGGTGGGTTTTTTTTGGGTCTTTTTTTGTGGGGGGTTTTTTGTGGTTTTTGGGGTGTTTTATTGGTGGGTTTTTTGGGTGTTTATGGGGGTGGTTTTTGTTGTTTTTTTGTCATTTTTCAGGTATTTTGTTGGTTATTTTTGGGTCTTTTTTATGTTTTTTTTTGTGTTTTTTGGGTGTTGGTGTTTTTTGGGTCATTTTTTGTGTTTTTTGTGTTTAGTTGGTGGTTTTTTAGGTCTTCTTTGTGTGTTTTTTTTGTGTTTTTTGGGTGTTTTTTGGGTCTTTTTGTGGGTTTTTTGTGGTTTTTGGGGTGTTTTATTGGTGTTTGGGTGTTTTTTGGGTGGGTTTTTTGTGTGTTTTGGTGTTTTTGGGGACTGGGATAGATTATTTATATTTCAGTCCACAATTGGAAAAAGTGATTTATGAAACTAGTACATTGCAAAACAAGCTCTATCATGGAACGAATTAACCTTGTACTGTGGTTCTACTGTCTTAGCGTCCTTAAAAGACGAGGCAGGTCTGAACTTAGTGACGTTCCTGAGATGAAGAAAGACGACTTTTGTAACCTCTTTGGTACAGAGGTCAAAACAAAGTGTCTTATCAAAAAGAACACCATTTTCTTAACCCTGTGTGTGCAGTGAATGACACAATCATCCAGAGTCACAGTCAGATTCTGGTCCAGATGAGTCCATGATGGTCCAGTCACCAGTATTTGTGTCTTGGCTGAGTGTCAGAACAGGACATTTACTGATAACCAGCTCTAAACAGGATCCAGACGGACCTCATGTGTGTCAGAACCGCCTCCTATGGCCGATGCAGACACAATTAGAGCCATGAGGGTTTAGTTTTCCCTCTGCTTCGCCTTCGGCTTTATCCTTTTCTACGTCGACGCCCCTCAACAGCGTCCAGGCTTCATTTGTGGTTTGTGTGATTTACCAAACCGACACACAAACACACACTGGAGGCTTTTGTGTTTGGTCTGAAGTGTTGTACGCTGGAAGGCGGCGGCTCAGAGTCCGACACGATCCAGGATCCAGCCTGAGTGAATTCACCAAGGACATCTGCCCCCCCCCTTTCATTTGGATCATAATAATCATACATTTCATACGTCTCAAACCACAATAAGAGTAGTAGTTTTAGTGTGTGTGTGAATAAATGCAGTGGTTTTGTGTATTTTTTACACCAGTAGGTTCGTAAAACAGAAGTTCAGTTTCATCCGACGCTACTGGAACAGGTCGGCTGACATGTTGTCATGGTTACAGTGGCAGGTTAATGTCAAACAGGAGGTCCGGGTGATGTCATGGCGGCGGCTGGTGGCTGGTGACGGCATCTTCATTAGTTCTAAACCCATATTAGAACAATGGCAGACCAATAAAGCCCTTTAATGTGGACGTGAAGCGAGCCTTGGCCTGGTTTTGTTCAGCTGAAGCCAGAGCAGCAGGAGAGGATGCACGGCCTTCAGTTCTTCAGCCTCTGGGGCCAAGAACTCGGTTTGTTTCCACTGGTTTGGTCGAACTATTACAGCTTAACTTTACAAATTCTGAAATGTCCTGGGCACTCTCCTCTGCTTGAATGTGAGCTCAGTTTTTCCATTGAAAGCGATGCGGTGTGGTTCCAGATTGTGCAGATGAACCGTTCACATGTTGGCTCAGCTTTAGCCTCAGGACGCAGCTCATGCTCTTAAAACACTAAAAATGAAACGCTTCTCTTTTATCGACCACATGACTCGCTGCTGCCCTGTGGCGAGTTAACGCAGACGGATCCGAGACTCTGTGCTGATAGTGTCTTTTTCGTAGGTTATCGTGTAACTTTTTGTTTAGAGGAATAATCATCTGGACAGAGACCTTCAAGAGTTCTAGGAAAAATATTTTAGTGTTTGGCTCTGCAGGTGGAAGAGCTTATCAGGGTTTTAGAGGTTGGATGCAGAAGCAAAGAGGGTTTTTAGTTCATTTGTAGCAGCATCAAACTGTAATGAAAGAGCAACAACGGACCCACGTCCAACGGTTTCATGTCCTTTGACTTCTTTCCAGTTTGGTGAGTTTGTTTCTGTGTTGCTTAAGACAAACTTCTCCTAAGGGGGGACAATAATACTCAACATTACAACAATAAAACCCCCCCAGAGATGCTGTGTTGAACTGATTTGTGTGTCTGCTGTGAAAACCCTCCAAAACTAAACAATGAACAAGTCAAATCATCAAACTGTGCCTCTGATTAAAGGAACAATATGAATATTTGTTCTGTCAGCACCAATTAAAGGAGCATTCAAGGGGTTTTTCATGAAACTCCAGTTCTCCTCCATCTTCTGGTGGTGATAAAAACTACTTTTTATTACTCGTAATGTTTTCCATAAGTGTCGACAGCTTCACATGTCGAACATCAATGTGACTTTTTAACCTGTTTCATCACAAATCACTCTTCAGCGTTTGTAGCCCTTCGTCATTTGGCTTTTAAACCGTCTTTTAACATGGGACTAATTTCTACGGCGGAGGGATACCTTAACCACAGCACGTGAACATATTTTTACATTGTTCAACGTCAAATACCGAGCTAGTTCCATTAGCTCTGACTGTTGAACTGGTTCAACACAGGATTCTTTAAAGGTCAAAGGTTAACCTGCTTCATTTTCCCCATAGGGACATTCACGCCGTTTCTCAGTATGTGTTCTTATCTGTTCTTATGATCTTATGAAACATCATCAGTGGAGGCCCAAATTCTGTTCCATTTAAAAGTTCGCACAAACCAAGATTGGATGGAATTCCCAGATGTTGTTCTTGTCTTTTAGCTTAAACCGAGGATGGATTGGTTGGTGACTCGTGTGGATTTGACTGGAAAATATCCCAAGATGCACTTCATGCTACTGTCAACATGAGACTTTTTAGGTTCTTAGGGAGTCCATTCTCTTGGACCGTTCTTACGAAGACCAAACTCAGCGAACTTGATACTGAGAAACGCCTTCAGTGTCTGCATTCTGCCCATAATACACCCACCACACGTAGCATTAGCATTAGCATATGTGTAGCAGGGAGTTACCACTGAAGGGGACCAACTCCGACTGTTGATGATCGTGGTCGGAGGAATTAACCCATATGTAGCTGTTCTAATGGAGTGGCACAGGGGTCCGTCAATCTGTTGGTCATTGGATTTTGTTTTAGGAAACAAAAGAAAAACTAGTGGTGAATTGATTTTTGTTCTAAAATAGACAAATTATAATTGAATTTAAAGGCATTTTTCTTTTTCACGGTCAAAACAGATAAACCAAATTTGAATAACAGATTGATTTTTTTTTTCTCTTTCTAATAACAAAAAAGAAAGTTACTACCTGACACAAATGGAAAAACTGACCAAAAATGGCTGCTTTTTTTTTTTTTTTTTTTTGTCAGACCGGATGTTGTAATTTTCATGGAAAGAGCGCTAATGCCAAGGTCGCAAAGATTCTCAATTAATGTATTTTTTGTCCAAATGATATTAGAGTTTTTGTAGTACTTTAGTAGTATATGTATATTTAATATTTTATCTTGTAGCTGTCGTACATTGTTTACATTTTTCTGTATTTTGTGTGATATTTTTTGTACAGTTCTTTTTTTTGCACTAACTGATTTTGCTGCTAAACTGATTTCCATTGTTCCTGTGACAGTGACAATAAAAATCTATTCTATTCTGTTCTATTTAGGGCTGGGCAAGTTAACGTGTTATTACCACGTTAACGCATTCATTAAAAAACACCGACAATTTTTTTTTTATCTCACGTTAATGCTGTTTTATTCTAACCTCTATTTTTCTGCTTGTGTGCATGTAGCGATTAGCTCGGCAGATAGACAACAGGTTTAACAAGAAAAGCCGGACACCCAAAACTTCTGTCCAAATCTGTTCCTGTAGACTCACTGTAAAACTGCAACATACAAACAAAATTTGTAACAGTTCTGTTCATTGCCTTAGTACATTTACATGGCATTATACATTTAAATGAATGGGAAAAATATTGCTAGCTCGATGCTAACTTGAATGGGAAAATCCATAGACATGCTAACGATTAGCATTTACAGATTCATTTAAGATTTACAACGTCTTTTTATCCAGCAACAAAGGTTCACATCAGAGATATTTGATACTATTCATTCTGGCAACAACTGAACATAAAATACTCACAGACAAACGTTTTTGGGGCCATACCAACAGAGTGAAAGAAACGTGTCTGTTAGTTCCTTCTTCGGTCCGAACTGACTACAGTAACACCGCAAGGACAAAACATACATTTGTGCAACTTATTCCCACCACTAGAGGGCCCCCTTTGTTTACTTTGAACAACTGAACATCACATGTTATTGGGCTTATTAGTATTAGTACTGATTAGTGGGACTAAGACTCCTGTCAATCACTCACAACTGTAAATAAACATGTGTGGACATAAACATGTGTAACAGTAGCGTTCTGTTCCATGGACATTTTAATTTTAAATGTCTTCAGATGGTGGGGGGGAGAAGGACACAGGTGTTTGGAAGATCTGACATGTGCAATTATTTTTTATCACTGGAGTACTTCAGTCTGAAATATCACTGAAAGGAAATACATGCTGTTGATGCCGGCAACCCCCCCCCCCCCATATAACTATGTGATTAATCGCAGAAATCCACGCTATTAATTGCGATTAAATTTTTTAATCGCTGCCCAGCACTAATTCTATTCTAATTCTATTCTGTTCTATTCTTGTAAGGTCTCAGCTGCTAAACATTACATATGTGATGGAAACTGTAAAAAAAACTGGCAAAGCCAATATTTCTCTGTGCTCATGTGTGATCATCCAATTTAACTTTATTTATAAAGCACTTTAAAACAACCACAGTGGATTAAAGAGCTGGACAGAAGAATAAAAGCACAGTAGGAAAAATAATGAAAGCATTAAGAAACAATAAACAATAAAACAATAAAATTAAATCAATAAAACAAGCTCAAATATAAAACACAAACAAAATGTCCACATTGCCAGAGTCCTGATCATCTGTTGTTGACTCGGTCCAGTTCCCAGTTTCCTCTCCTCAGTTTAACCCTTGTACGTCTTTGTTTTCCAGAGCTGCAGCAGTTTCATGGCGTTCGTCGGTTCGAGTTGGAGCGTTCCTGCTGTTTCAGCGCTCTGCTGTTGGACGAGGAACGAGGACGCCTCTTTGTCGGCGCCAAAAACTTCCTGCTGTCGCTGTCATTGGACAACATCGCCAAACAGGAACACAAGGTCAGTCCCAAACAGGAGCATTTTTAACCCTGAAAGTCCCAAACGTCCACCTCTAACCTAAACCATCTACTGATCTAAACTGTTTAATTCCTGTTGATCCACTAATCCTATCAATCCATGTCAATAATTGGTGTAAAACACAGTTCTTCATCTTTTCATGGTCATCAGATATGACCATATCTGGACGTTCAGAGGCTCCGTAGTTACTGTGGAAACACAGTCGTCTTCTACAACATTAACAAAATAAGCCACAAACTGAACAAAATTAAAGAAAAAGAAAAAAAAGAGCAAGAAAATGAACAAAAACAGTTTTTCATTCATCATTGAATTGGATCAATGACAGTGGACAGACACACTGGGTTTAGAGAGATTCAGTAATTTAAAAAAAAAAAAAAGAACAAAAATTAGAAAATAATAGTAAAAAATAAGTTGGATTAAAAAATACAGTGGTTGGAGATGCTTGTTATATTACATATTAATATATATACTGTATATATATTAATTAACATATATGTTAATGTGTTGTCCTTGTGCTGTTTCCCTTTAAAACCTGCATCCAAACGTTCTCTTCTACAAATCCAAAAACAAAGGCGGGGCTGGTTGTGAATATTCTCCTGTTTCTCTGTTTAATAATGTTAGTCTGACTGCATCCAGTGAGTCCATGATTTATTGTGACGTTTTAATATATTTTCAAGAAGACAGCCGAGCTTTTCTTCAACTGAGATTCAGAAATAAATTAAAGCTATAAATCTTGCGTGTGCTTTTTTTTTCCACTAAGAAACCAATCAAACAACCGGAGAACAGAGTTTGTAAAAACCATCACAGACGCAGAATTAGTCAAAGAATATGTTCACGACACGACCCAGAGACAGAACCAGAACCAGAACTGAAGACGAGAACCACAGTATGACTACGACTGTGTTCATACAGGTCTGAATGTATAGTTAGGTGTTTTGGGTCAAATCCGATTTTTTTTTTTTTTTTTTTTTTTTTTGTGTGTGTGTTGGTTCGTATTCCACATTAAATATGACTTCTATCAGTTTTGAGTCTGAACTGAATGTGACCCTGAAGTGACCCACATGCACTAAAGAGGTCCTGAAGTGACCCACATGGACTAAAGAGGTCCTGAAGTGACCCACATGGACTAAAGAGGTCCTGATGGAATACGAGACCACGCAGACACACACTGTGTTTACAGAAGGAAATATGGTTTTCCTCCGTTCCGCATCCTGAGACGAAGAACTGGGACGTTTGTCACATTTCAATGACGTAAAGGTCGGATAAATGTGACCTGGACGTTCAGACTGAAGTCACATTGGAAAATATCAGATCTGTATCAGATTTAGGACCACATACGAAAGTGGCCTGGCTCAGATTTAGGACCACATGTGAAAGTGGTCTGGGTCAGATTTAGGACCACATGTGAAAGTGGTCTGGGTCAGATTTAGGACTACGTATGAAAGTGGTCTGGGTCAGATTTAGGACCACATGTGAAAGTGGTCTGGGTCAGATTTAGGACCACATATGAAAGTGGTCTGGGTCAGATTTAGGACCACATATGAAAGTGGTCTGGGTCAGATTTAGGACCACATATAAAAGTGGTCTGGGTCAGATTTAGGACCACATGTGAAAGTGGTCTGGGTCAGATTTAGGACCACATATAAAAGTGGTCTGGGTCAGATTTAGGACCACACATGAAAGTGGTCTGGGTCAGATTTAGGACCACATATGAAAGTGGTCTGGGTCAGATTTAGGACCACATATAAAAGTGGTCTGGGTCAGATTTAGGACCACATGTGAAAGTGGTCTGGGTCAGATTGAGGACTACGTATGAAAGTGGTCTGGGTCAGATTTAGGACCACATGTGAAAGTGGTCTGGGTCAGATTGAGGACTACGTATGAAAGTGGTCTGGGTCAGATTTAGGACCACATGTGAAAGTGGTCTGGGTCAGATTGAGGACTACGTATGAAAGTGGTCTGGGTCAGATTTAGGACCACATATAAAAGTGGTCTGGGTCAGATTTACGACCACATATGAAAGTGGTCTGGGTCAGATTTAGGACCACATATGAAAGTGGTCTGGGTCAGATTTACGACCACATGTGAAAGTGGTCTGGGTCAGATTGAGGACTACGTATGAAAGTGGTCTGGGTCAGATTGAGGACTACGTATGAAAGTGGTCTGGGTCAGATTGAGGACTACGTATGAAAGTGGTCTGGGTCAGATTAGTGCTGTTCAGACTGTCTGTAACAGATCAGATCCAGGTCACAGGGTCCATTCAGTCTGAAGGTTGGGGGTTCAGATCCATCAGCACAGATAACAGGGACTCATCTGGTCTCAAACCAGACCCAGGTTCGGTTTTTCCAGTTCAGCCGCCATCTGTAGATCAGCATCCATCAGACTTTTAACGGATCAGAAATAAACGAGGGCTCCTCTTCCTCCGTTCATATGTCTTATATTTGTCTGTACACCACCTGCCTTTTCCAGAGCTGTGACCTTTGACCTCTGTGTTTCAGATCTACTGGCCTGCTCCTGTCGACTGGAGGGAGGAGTGTAACTGGGCTGGAAAGGACATCACTGTAAGTCTGTCCACATGTCCACATAGTCCACATGTCCACTTGGTCCACATGTCCACATAGTCCACATGTCCACTTGGTCCACATGGTCCACTTGGTCCACTCTCATCTGTCTGTGGAGGTTTTCTCAGACCTCCAAAGGTTTATATTCAGGGAAAATCAATGTGAAAACCAAGCTTTTCCACATAACAGACAAACGGTACGAGTTTAACTAACTGCTGAGATCACATTTCAGGCCAAACAGAGCTGTGTTATATGAGCCAGTGGTCCTGCAGCCATCACACTGTACGCAGTTAAACAGAGGGGGGAGGTGTCCACCCCCACCCACAGTCACACAATAGCACCTTTAATGCACTGGAGTCATGGGAGTCATCACACCACAGATAGCAGGTCAGAACAGCTGATGAGGAGCACTGTGGATGACCACCACCACGCCACGGTGACATCACTTCCTCCAACTCTGACGGAGGCGGGCGTTCCCTGGAGTTGAATGTGTTTACATGCACCTAAAGACCACGTGTTCTGCTTTTCATTATGTCCTGGAAAAGGGATGAAACATGATGGGAAAGGTCTAAATGATGAGGTGACAGACCACAGACGGGTTGGAGATGCTTGGATTTTAGCGTTGGTTCATCACAGACATCAGACAGACAGCTGTTAACAGAGACAGAGGTTAAACAGAGAAGAGAAGAGAAGAGAAGAGAAGAGAAGAGAAGAGAAGAGAAGAGAAGAGAAGAGAAGAGAAGAGAAGAGAAGAGAAGAGAAGAGAAAAGAGATTACAATACATTAGAATCACCTTTATTGTCATTCTGCTACTCCAGTCAGTGCAACAATATAAAATATATGTATATATATATATATTTGCTGCAACATTGGGACACACGTCGGACAAACATGCCGGACACAGAAACGTCCATTATAGTCAGATATAGTGAACCTTTAAATAGTATAAATACATGTCATATTGCAGTAGTTTTCAGCCAGTATTTGAGGTTGATTTAGTGACATTTTCTGTAAAAATTAAAATGGTCTGGTCTGGAAGAGTCTGGTTTAGATCAGCTCTAAATATAAGGAGTCATGAGATAACTTTTGTCATGATGTGATGTTATATAAATAAAATATGATTGATTGGTTGATTTGCGGTGACAGAAGCGCTTATATCAGAACTGATGTCGATACTGGATTAAAATACTGTAAAAATGCTTGGTGTCAGATGTGATGATGTGGTTCTGGGTTGGTTGAACTGTTGAACCTGCTGCAGGACAAACGCAGACCTCCTCTGGGACTTTAGTTTCTCCTCCAAAAACAGTCAAATCATCAGTTTCTAAGAATATATGAAGTATATGATGATTATGTGTAAACGTCCACACTGACTGATGTGAGGCCAGCGGGTGTGCACAGACCACCCAGGATCACACACACATGAAGGACGTGGACTTCCCACGCCACAGATGAGTGTGTCTGTGACTGAGGACGTCTGGTCATGTATGATGGCGGCGGGTGTATGTGCGTAAAACAAACCCCTCATCAGCGTGATTACACAGCTGTAACAGACACACAACGGCCTCTATTCATACAAAGACCAGGACTGTGGTTTCACCTGACCAGGACTCACCCCCCCACCTCACCCCCCCGACTCCGATAAGAGCAGAAAAAAGCCTCTGAGCGTGCGCCTCCCCCTGGTCGGTCCTTACCTCTGCCTTTATCTGAGCTCAGATTTAATCCTTTGTGGAATTCTGGTTTATTTTCCAGAACTAAGTTGACCTGGAATTATTATTAACCCTGATGACACACAAGTGTATTTGTCTGCAGGATGACACCCCCCCACCCCACCCCACCCCACCGTACATTAAATTCCACTTGAGTTGATTTATTTAAAGGACTTAATGTCAGAAGTAGTTCTCTGTAGTATTACTATACCAGACTCTGAGCAGCAGGGGTCAGTCTGGTACCAGAACCACCACAGAACCGACCCTGTGGAGCCACAGACTGGATCAGATACTGAATAAACCACAGGTGTCAAACATGCGGCCCGGGGGCCAAAACCGGCCCGCCAAAAGGTTCCAATCTGGCCCATGGGATGAATTTGCAAAGTGCAAGTAAGGGCATCAAACTCAAAAGTAATATTATAATAACCCATAAATAATGACAACACCATTTTTTTCCCTTTTATTTAGTGCAAAAAACATGAAATTATGAAAATGTTTACATTAACAAACTATCCTTTAACAATAAATTGTGAATAACCTGAACAAATATGAACAACCTGAAATGTCTTAAGAGAATTAAGTGCGATTTTAACGATATTCTGCCTGTGACTACATGTTTTGTGCCTTCGTAGATTTGATCTATAATGCACGTGTAGCCTATAAATGATAAGTCGAGACATAATATTGATAAAATTGTACTTATATTTCTTAACAAATTGCATTTTTTTTCAGGTTATTCACATCCGTTTAGTTTGGATAGTTTGTAAATGTAAATATTGGCATAACTGAATGTTATTTTTTGCAATAAAACAATTTGGAGTTGTCATTATTTATGGCCTACCATATTATTTTTTTACTGGTCCGGCCCACTTCAGATTAAATTGGGCTGAATGTGGCCCCCGGAAGAAAATGAGTTTGACACCCCTGGAATAAAGGATCAAACTCAGACTTTCATCTGTTTTGTAGAATCATCAAGTTTAATTCAAGTCAAACTCACAGACGTTTATTTTAACAGTGGATGAAATAACAGTGTGTCTGATAATGTAGATGCTGCATCAGCTGATAGTTTACATTATAGATGTAAGCTTAGCTCTGTTAGCTTAGCTCTGTTAGCTTAGCTCTGTTTTTAGACTGAAAACAGCCACAATAAAACCACTAATCACCTCCGTTTCAGAGTGACTCACTACTTCCTCTAGTGGTCACATAAACTCACAGCCCATCACTGGAAATAAATTCAGTTCATATCTCTTCTGTATGGAAATTTGATTTTTACATTTTACCCATAATACTTTAATACACGGAGCACCTAGCATTAGCATTAGCACTTTTGGAGCAGTGAATGCACTGGAGGACCAGCTCCAGATGTTCATCAGTCCTTTGGTTCCGGACACTGGCAGCAGATTTAACCTGCAGTCAACACAGAAATACTCTGGTCCAACTGAGAACTGAACAGGAAGCTTGTGTCTGTGGTGGAAATGCTAAGTATGACACCGTTACACCCAAAAGGACAGCACTGTTAGAACACATCGATGACCAAGGCTCATTATTCTTACTTTCTTAGAAGAACGGGTGACGCAGTAGCAGCCTTCTGCACCCAAACACCACAACCCTTCATTTGTCAGCCTCTAGCTGTGACTGTGACTGTCTGGAGTTTCCATCCACACTTTCTTCGTCTTTAGTCCTGAGGAGAATCTCCCCAAACGTCCAGGAGCCTCTCCAGGAAGTCCACCAGGACTTAAAGGAAGTCTGCATAACTTTCATGTCCTCCTCCATGCCAATAAAACCTTCATGAAATCCATAAAATCTTCATCTTAGTGGTGTTTAAATTTCCTGTTGGACTTCACAGATCAGCTCTCTGAACAGAAGCTCATTTTTCTTTGCAGTTTCCTGACAGGAACACGTGCATAAAACCTCCACTTCAGTTATGTTCATTGGATTTCACACAACAAGCTGCAACTGTTGAAAACTTGGATCTGTTTTGTGCTTTGGTAATAGAATGCATTTGTAAATATTCGACTGGCTGCGTCTGTGTCATAAATTTACACCTTTTTTGTTGGATCATGGCTTTACTAATGCGTCCTGTTTAGTAGATGTGGCTCGTATAGTTTAATAACTGACTTATTTAAAATATAGTTGCATGTGAAATAGCTGCACAGATTGAACAGGAAACCATCAATAAACCATCAGTCTGGCTCCGAGGATGTTGGAATAAGGCTGGAACTGGACGAGGAGCAGGACCGGCTCATGTGGCGTTTGTTTTTGGTGCATTTCGTCGTTTAACTCAGTTTATTGTCCCCATATGGAAATTCAGTCTCTGCATTTTATCCATCCTAATACACACTGTGTTAGCATTAGCATTAGCATTAGCTTAAGGACAGAAATTCAGTCTCTGCATTTTATCCATCCTAATACACACTGTGTTAGCATTAGCATTAGCACAGAAATTCAGTCTCTGCATTTTACCCATCCTAATATGCACTGCATTAGCATTAGGACGGAAATTCAGTCTTTGCATTTTACCCATCCTAATACACCCTGCATTAGCATTAGCATTAGGACAGAAATTCAGTCTCTGCATTTTACCCATCCTAATACACACTGCATTAGCATTAGCACAGAAATTCAGTCTCTGCATTTTACCCATCCTAATATGCACTGCATTAGCATTAGCATTAGGACGGAAATTCAGTCTTTGCATTTTACCCATCCTAATACACCCTACGTTAGCATTAGCATTAGGACAGAAATTCAGTCTTTGCATTTTATCCATCTTAATACACCCTGCATTAGCATTAGGACAGAAATTCAGTTTCTGCATTGTACCCATCCTAATATGCACTGCGTTAGCATTAGCACGGAAATTCAGTCTCTGCATTTTACCCATCCTAATACACACTGTGCTAGCATTAGCATTTGGACAGAAATTCAGTTTCTGCATGTTACCCATCCTAATACACACGCCTTAGCATTTGGATAGAAATTCAGTCAGTGCATTTTACCCATCCTAATGCACACTGCGTTAGCATTAGCATTAGCATCAGGACAGAAATTCAGTCTGGGCGTTTTACCCATCCTAATACAACCTGCGTTAGCATTAGCATTTGGACAGAAATTCAGTCTATGCATTTTATCCATTCCAATACTCACTGTGTTAGCATTAGCATTAGGACAGATTTTACCCATTCTAATACTCACAACATTAGCATTTGCGTTAGCATTAGCATCAGGACTTTGTTCATGGACCAACTCCAGATCTAGACAAACCTCGAGACTTAAAACCCGTGTTCCAGACAGCTGATGCTAATGAAATGTGGACATGTGGACGTGCAGACTAGACCAGATCTGCAGGTTTTCAGGATCTGGATCATATGTCCAGTCCACATGGAACAGTTCTGAGGAACATATAAGACATATGTGTCCAGGGTGTTTCAAAGGTTAAAGGTTCACTCACTCTATTATTCCCATGAGGAAATTCAGTCTGTGCATTTCAGAACGTTATGAGGTCATTTTTAACCGATTATCATGTTTAATGGATTAGTTTTTAACATTGTGTGTATAATATTAGACAGAAAACGGTGTTAGAGACGAGTTTTAAAGGAACTAAGTGGAGAAAACAGACAGAATGATGAATGGACCCATGAGTTAATGATTGAAAGAAGAGAAAACGTGAACAATACAGCTTTATTCAGCATGAAGAGACGCTCCCTCTGTTTTACCTAATGAGTCAGTGGGAGGTCAAAGGTCGAGGCTGAACCCTTCAGTTCTGAGGAAGTGACGGCGTTTATGACTCGACCACGTCCGCCCACTTTGTCTGTTTTCTGAACGTTGGAATCTGTGTGTTTGGGCACATCAGAGGACCAACTACACACACAATTCACCTTCATCTGCAAAAAACGCACACAATCACAAAACATGCACACAATCACAGAAAAAATACACACAATCACAGAAAAAATGTATACAATCACAGAAAAAATACACACAATCACACAAAACATACACACAATCACACAAAAAATACACACAATCACACAAAACATACACAATCACAGAAAAAATATGAACAATCACACAAAAAATACACACAATCACAGAAAAAATACACAGTCAAACAAAACATACACAGTCACACATTAACAAATTAAAGTACATGTTAAGGTGCATTTACTGCACAAATCATACTGTGATTCAATGAAATGTAAGAACTGCAACTGTAAAACATGTGACAGTATGAATACTACACCAAAAAATACCCTATTACTGTGAAAATATAATTCAGCCATAATATTGTAAAATGACTAATATTTTAATTATACAAATATTGTAACGAGTAATAATATATATACTGTGTTACAGGAAGATTTCATATATATATATATATATATATATATGGAAATACCCTGTTCCTGTACAAGTGTGAACACTTCATTCTCCAAATACTGTAATAACAATAATAATAATTATTATTATTATAATTATAATTGTAATAATAAGAAGAAGTATTGTAATGATAGTACAAGTACTGCACCAAATACAATCGATTACAGTAAAAGTATAAATAATGCCAATAAAATTGTCCTTTTTCAGTAACATTACAAATACTGGAGGTTTAAAAAAAAAAACAGATACTACATTCTAAAAAAAACTGTGCAATTACTTCAAAGTTTCAGTAAAATACAAATAATGAAAATAAAAATAAAACTACAGATTGAGTTTAAATCCACACAGTAATGAGGTTTATTACAGTAAAATAATGACTTCATGAACTATTGAAATGTAAATATTCTAATGAACCAACATGTTCCTAAACAGACAAACATAGACCCTCTTTACTCTAACAGTGGTGGATCTGGTTCAGTGGATCTGGTTCAGTGGACCGGGTCTACACGGACCCTCCACCCCCAGAGTCTGTAACTTAATCAGCTGACAGATGTGACCCAGATCGAACCACGTAGAGGTCGGATCGATGGAGTCACAGCCCGACGCCAAACCAGGACCACCCAACTGAACCAGAACCAGGTCTTTAAGACACTGAGGGCCTTTGGATAGGACCGGAACCACCATGAAACCCCCTGCATCTGGACCAGACTCTGAGGACCAGGTCTGTGTAACCTGACCCAGAGGTGAACAGATGTGATCGGGTCGATGAGACTGAAAACACAGACAGACGAAGACGGGTCAGATGTAATAAAACAGACCAGAACCACCTGGGCCCATCTCAGACCTGTAGACCATGAGCTGTTCTGAAGGAGCTGGGTCTGAGGGCGTCATCAGCAGTTTCATCAAACAAACTGCTGGTCAGATTCAGTTCAGATGTTCAGTTTGGACAAATTTTAGATTTTTTTTTTTTTTTTTTTTTTTTTTTTTTTTTTTTTTACTGTTTATTAGATTTTCTCTTTTTTTCAGTGCAATACAATGTCTACATTTAAGTCCAGTTCAGTTAGTTTCTTTTCCTTTTTCACAGCTGTATGTGTATTTTTACAAACCTCCACAGGGAACATAGGATGGAAATTAAAGAAAATAATAACAATCACAGCAAACAAATAATGTCCACTTCTAAAAATAAAGCTGTAGATGTAAATCTTAATCAAAGGCAGAGTGAATCACTAATAAATATTATTGCAGCAGCAAAGCTAACATCGGTTCCCATCTGTTAGTGAAGGTGTTTTTCTGAAGCCTGAGTAAGAATGCGATCTCCTCCATTTGGAAAATATCCCAAACTTTTTCCATGTATTAAATGAGGGAGGGTCTGGTTTCATCTGAAATTCAGATTTTTGACAAATTTTTGACTTTTTTTTTTCCTTCTAATGGTCCATATGTTGATGGTTTATTGCATATAAATGGTCACAGATATAAATATAGTGCCTGTTGATCACTGATAGAAGTCATATATGGACTTTTAATTTGGGTCCATGACCTTTGAACTTTAGTGACCTTAAAGGGTCAAACTCAAGGTCAGCAATGTCTACATTTCAACAATGTTGTTCTCCAAAACTACTGGTCAGATTCATTTCTGATTTTTTATGTTTCTTCTTTAGGACAATGTCTACAAAGTTTATTCACAGTTTTGAAAAATTTAGCTTTTTAAGTTTTTGGTGAATTTTTAAAATATTGTAACTGTTCTTTTCCTTCTACTGGTTCATATGTTGATGGTTTAGAACATGTAAGTCAGGGGTGTCAAACTCATGTTCTTTCAGGTTCCACACTCAGCCCAATTTGACTCCAGTGGACCAGAACCATTAAAATAACAGAATAACCTATAAATAACTCCAAATTTTTCAGTGCAAAAAATAACATTAAGATTTGAACATTTTTACATTTTTCAAACTGACAAAAACAAAAAAGATGTGAACAATCTAAAACAAAGAAGTTTCTGAAGAAAAATAAGCAGAATTTTATCAATATTCTGCCTCAACTTGTGATTTCTGCATGTGCATTACAGATAGGATCTACCAAGGCATAAAACAGGCAGAATATGGTTAAAATTGCACTTTTTTTTCTTTAGATATTTCAGGTTGTTCATATTTGTTCTGGTTATTGACATTTTATTGTTGAAGGATATCAGAATTTAATGTTCTTTGAAATAAATCAAAGAGAAAAAAATTGGTGTTGCAATTATTTATAGACCTGATGTCATATCATTTTATTTTCACATTAAAGAAGAAAATTTCGAGTTTGATGCCCTTGACTGTTAATGTCTTCAGGGTAATTTTTGCACTTTGCAACTTCATCCCGTGGGCCGGACTGGGCATTTTGGCTGGCCGGTTTTGGCCCCCGGGCCACATGTTTGACACCTGTGATGTAAATGGTTCCAGATATCAGTCTAGTTCACAGTGATCACTGATAGAAGTCATATCTGGACTGTGATTGGTCGAGTTGAGTTCTCCTCCAGTGAAAGCCCCGCCCACTTCTATAGTTAGGCTGATCCTCATCCAGAACACAGGACTGGAACACAGAACAGAACCAGGACTGGAACAAGAACGGAACCAGGACTGGAACATAGAACAGAACCAGGACTGGAACACAGAACAGAACCAGGACTGGAACAAGAACGGAACCAGGACTGGAACATAGAACAGAACCAGGACTGGAACACAGAACAGAACCAGGACTGGAACACAGAACCAGGACTGGAACACAGAACAGAACCAGGACTGGAACAAGAACAGAACCAGGACTGGAACATAGAACAGAACCAGGACTGGAACAAGAACGGAACCAGGACTGGAACATAGAACAGAACCAGGACTGGAACACAGAACAGAACCAGGACTGGAACACAGAACCAGGACTGGAACACAGAACGGAACCAGGACTGGAACAAGAACGGAACCAGGACTGGATCACAGAACGGAACCAGGACTGGATCACAGAACAGAACCAGGACTGGAACATAGAACGGAACCAGGACTGGAACACAGAACCAGGACTGGAACAAGAACGGAACCAGGACTGGATCACAGAACAGAACCAGGACTGGAACACAGAACAGAACCAGGACTGGAACACAGAACCAGGACTGGAACACAGAACAGAACCAGGACTGGAACATAGAACAGAACCGGACATAGAACACCTTCAGCTGGTTCTGATCCACATAGAACAGACTGTGACGTACAAGGACACTGGACACATTTTGTGTTAATAGTTTCAGTCTGAAGCTTTGGTGTCGGTCCATGACACCCCCCCCCCCCCACACACACACACACACACACACACACACACACATCGGATGACTTGATCCACAGTTATCTTTTGTTGGCGTTCACACAGAGTCGGACATAAAACTGTCATAACAGAGCTGGAGGCGGAGCTGCAGTGTTGTCACAGACAGAGACAGAAGATATGAGTGGAATGTCCATCTGTCACCACAAACACCCAGGACGTCCTGGTCCTGGTCCTGGTCCTGGCCCTGGACTGGACTCACATCAGTCCAGTTGGATTCTGGAGCCTCCGGGATGGTGATCGTAGGTTCATCTAAACCACCTCCACCTTAACTCATGTTTACATCAGACCCAGGAGGACGTGGACTTTTATCTGTCCTTATGTAACACTGTCAAATACCATGACCGTGTTTGGCATCATTACTTTTTTCAACATAAAACGCTTCGACTTTGACCCAGAAACACACAATGTGATTCAGAACCTCCCTGAAACGTGTTAAAAGCTGAAGACGTAAACACACGTTCCAAACATGAACATCCTTCAGTGAAAGTGTCATTAAATCCATCTGTGATAATGACGTATGAATAAAACCTGGGACTGCTTTGACCAGGTTCAGCTTGTACAGGCACCAGCTCCTGTTGAAGGGCCTCTGTTTTACACTTGTATTTAGTTCCAGTCTTTGGTTTTAGGATTTCTTTTCCTTCTGTCTGTTCCAAAAGTCTGGACTGAACTGGAAAAAAAGGCTCAAACCTGAAACTTAAAGATCTGGAGTCACTGAATGATTTTAAAGGACATGGACGAGGACCGGTCAGTTCTTCTGTAATGTTGTATTTTGACCTTCAAGGCCACTGTTGTAGTTAGGGCCTGTTTTATTTAACCCTTTAAGGACCATTAGAAGAGGCTGAGATTTATTAAAGGTGTTTTTGCAATAAAAGTGTCAGAAAATGTATTTTTATGCCAATTTTTTAACCTTTTTTCAACTTTGAATATCTATCCATTAATTATCATTATTATATGTAATAAATGCTTAAAACTATGGAAGAGGATTAGGGCCACTGGAGAAAAAAATAAAAATTAAGGTCAGAAATATATTTTTTTATTATTGTGAGAAAAAAGTCAGAATTCCTAGATTAAAGTCAGAATTCTGAGAGAAAAAGTCAGAATTCTGGCTTTTTTTTCTCATAATAATAATAATTAAAAAAAAAAAAAAAAGTTTGAACCTTCATTTTTTTTTCAGTGGCCCGAATCTTCTTCCGTATAAAATTGTCTTATAGTAAAAAAATAAAAAAAACAGACTTGAATTTTTATCATTTATTAAAAGAAAAAAAACTGTAAATGTTAATAATGAAACTTTATGAGATTGTAGATGTAAATGTTCAACTATTTTCCATGTGTGATTCATTGTAGTTGTTCTAGATCATTGTGTGTCCATGTTCTTCTTCTTCTTTTTGGTTCTTTCTAGTTCATTTGGATCCAGTTGATAGTCTGTGTTCACTTTGTGTCTAGTTGTAGACAGAGCCGCTCATTTCACTGACAAAAACATCCATCATCTGATTCAAATGCACACACTGCATCTGTGTATGAACTGGACAGATCTGACTGTAGATTTACACAGATATACAAATATACACACATTTAGAGAAGATTTACAGATACAATACAACTATGAATCAACTATAGAAACTGGAAAAATACAGAGAAAAAAAACACATCATAACCCACTAGTAGAACACTCCAAAACATCACTATCACTATTATGTACAATTCTTTACTAGAAGTCACCACTAAAACCTCAGTAAAAGGCTGATAAAAGTAGTAAAAATCTTCCATGTCTCTTTCACTAACTGCACTCTGCTGCTCTAAGCCCCGCCCACTTCCACCCCTCCCCCTCAGCCAATGCAGACCTCTACCCTATTGTGTTCTAGACCAATAGAAAGAACCCAACCTCAGATAAAAGATGATAAAACTAGAACCCACAGAAGGGTTACTGCACGTGCAGGTTGATGGAAACATGAGGAGTGTGAAACACCAGCAGATGTTTGATGAAGGTGCTGATCATGTGACTGTGTGTGTGTGTGTGTGTGTGTGTGTGTGTGTGTGTGTGTGTGTGTGTGTGTGTCTTCCAGACTGACTGTGTGAACTATGTGAAGATCGTGCATCACTACAACCGGACCCACCTGTACGCATGTGGAACCGGCGCCTTCCACCCCACCTGCGCCTTCGTGGAGGTCGGAAACAGGATGGAGGTGAGAAAACACAACGAGAAACCGACGGGATTCAAAGTGTTTTTAACCCTTAAAAACCCGAACTGTTTAATACCTGCTGATCCACTAATCCTAGCAATCCATGGAAATAATTGCTGTAAAATACAGTTCTTCATCTTTTCATGGTCATCAGATATGACCATATTTGGATGTTCAGAGGCTCCGTAGTTACCGTGGAAACACCATCATCTTCTACAACATTGATTCACCAGTAAAACCCATGGAGTTGGATCAATGACAGTGGATGGACACACTGGGATTATATTAAATAATAAACAAAATGAACATGAATGAATTAAAAATGTTTACAAAATAATAAATAACATGAAAGAATTTGCTAAGACCTGACTAAAATTAAGTAAAAAAAAAAAAAGGCAACAAAATGCATAAAAACAGCCAAAGTGATCAATAAAATGAGCAAAAATGAAAAATAAATCGACAAAATAATACATACCATGAGCAAAATAAGCCACAAATTGAACAAGATTGAAGAAAAATTATAAATTGGGCAACAGAATGAACAAAACCCAATCAAATACCAAAAAAAAAAGAATGAAAATGAACAAAACCAGGCTGTTGAACCACTGATCTACAACTGATTCACCAGTAAAACTTTAGTTGGATCAGTGACAGTGGACGGACACACTGGGGTTATGTTCAGTTAATGACAGACTGGACTGAAAAAGACTGTTTTTATATAATGAACACTGAATTTACTCTGAACTTTAATGAGCATCTATATGATCAATGACTTAAATATAAAATATAAAACACCTGATTTACACTGAAAAATGCCAACTCCAGTAGATAATGTTTTAATAAATGGTGATCAATCACTTTGTAAATGTAAAGTCTCCTCCAGACTACTTCTAGGTCTTTAAGGGTTAAAGTTACTCTTTGACCTCTGACCCCATGACACGAAGCAGCGCAAACAATTAAAAAACATGTGACATTTAAACGACAATTAAGAATCTGAATGTGAATGTGAATCTGTTTTTGTTCCAGGATCACGTGTTCCGGATCGACCCGTCCAAAGTGGAGGATGGAAAAGGGAAGAGTCCGTACGATCCTCGTCATCCTGCTGCGTCGGTGCTCGTCGGTAACCAACGCCGCCGTCATTGACCTTTAGCTTTAACCTGGATGGGTCTGGTCTGGTCTGGGTTTTAGTCCAGATGTGTGTTTAGACTGGACCCTAACCCTGACCATGTGGACTGTTCTGGGTTCAGACACTAAACAGAACATCAAAAGGTTTAAGGACGTTAACGTTTTAGATCCAACAACTAATGAAACTAATCAGTATCTGAAGTCTTCTTTCTGTTTGAACTCGTCCAGACTCATCTGTCTTTAATGTAAAATCTGCAGCGAATATTAGTATGACATAAAAACAGGAGAATCTGGACTCAGAGTTTGGGTTTGAAGGTCCAGAAGCCGCAGGTGATGTTTCATGTACGATCATAGAATGACTGATCTGATCTAAACTGATCTAATCTAATCTAATTTAAACTAAACTGATCTAATCTGATCTACTCTAATCTAAACTAAACTGATCTAATCTGATCTACTCTAATCTAAACTAAACTGATCTAATCTGATCTACTCTAATCTAAACTAAACTGATCTAATCTGATCTACTCTAATCTAAACTAAACTGATCTAATCTGATCTACTCTAATCTAAACTAAACTGATCTAATCTGATCTACTCTAATCTAAACTAAACTGATCTAATCTGATCTACTCTAATCTAAACTAAACTGATCTAATCTGATCTACTCTAATCTAAACTAAACTAATGTAGTCTAATCTGATCTAATCTAGTCTGATCGAACAGAGGAACATCCAGGACATGATCTTCTAACAGATCAGTGGGTGTGGTCATGTGATCTGTTTTGGATCCTGTGGATGTTTTAACAGAATCGACCCCAGTTTCCACCAGATGAACCAAACCTCCTTCTGTCATCACACACACACACACACACACACACACACACACACACACACACACAGTGAACCCATAGTTCGTTGTGGTTCCCGTTTCCTAGGTGATGAACTGAATACAGATCAAATCTCCTGATCGTTTGTCTTCATATTAGACTCAGGTTGAGGTCGGAGGTTTTTGGACCTAAAGGATCCGTGGGTCTTTCAGTAGAACCACATAACGGATCCAGTTCATGACCTGTTTGTGTTTCCTAGGTGATGAGCTGTATGCGGGCGTGGCCACAGACCTCATGGGGCGGGACTTCACCATCTTCAGGAGTCTGGGCCGGCGTCCATCCATCCGGACCGAACAGCACGACTCCCGCTGGCTGAACGGTGGGTCGGTCCTCCTGGACCATGGACCCGGTTCCTCTGTTTGGAGAACGTAGGTGTCACTGACCGCTCTGCTCTGTGTTCTGCTTTCTGACAGAACCCAAGTTTGTGGGTTCCTTCTGGGTCCCAGAGAGTGAAAACCCAGATGACGATAAGATCTTCTTCTTCTTCCGGGAGACGGCGGTGGAGGCCCAGGGTCTGGGGAAGTCCACCTACTCCCGCATCGGACAGCTGTGCAGGGTGAGGACACACCCCCACAAACAGCTGGACTTAACGAAATCAACAAGAACTAACCCAACATCTGCATCTGAGAGGGCGGAGTCAGGGACTGTAGACCTGGGTGGATGTGGACTACAGTAGTCCACATGAATACATAAAATAACAGTATCTGATAATGCTGACGCTGCATCAGCTGATAGTTGACATTATATCTCCATTAGCTTAACTCTGTTAGCTTAGCTCCATTACCTTAGCTTTGTTAGCTTAGCTTTGTTATCTTAGCTCCATTAGCTTAGTTTTGTTAGTTTAGCTCCAGTAGCTTAGCTTTGTTATCTTAGCTCCATTAGCTTAGCTTTGTTAGCTTATCTCTGTTAGCTTAGCTTTGTTAGCTTATCTCTGTTAGCTTAGCTCTGTTAGATTAGCTCTGTTAGCTTGGCTCCGTTAGCTTAACTCTGTTTTTAGACTAAAACAGCCGCAGTACAATCAATACTCCTCTGTTTTCTGTCGGTTTGTGTCGTCAATAACTGAACTAAAAATCTGTTTGAATCCAACAAACAAGGTCAGAACTGTCACAGTTTAGTCTGAACTGTAGATCAACAAACAGAACATCCCATAATAACTGTATACCTTCATAAGGTTCAGAATCCAACTCCGTTCTGTCCGGTTCCAGCTGAGTCCAGTGGAGGAAACGACCACTGGAGTTGGACCACTTCTGTTCTAGGACTCTGACAGTTGTTTCCTTATGGTTCTCATCCTCAACTGGACTCACTACTCCCTCTAGTGTCGCTGGAAATAAACTCACTTCATATCTGTTCAATCCAATCCATCGGCGTCTTAGACAGAATTCCCAGCTCTTTATTCCAAACATTAATGATCATTTGAGGTCATTTTTAAATATTAAACAGTACAAATATGACACAGACCCGTTCAACATCTGTGTTCTGTGTTTTGTGTCGTTGCCTCAGAATGACATGGGGGGTCAGCGGAGTCTGGTCAACAAGTGGACCACCTTCC